>NC_052332.1:23577086-23652086 GCF_016432855.1 Salvelinus namaycush
CTCAGAGAGTCGCCGGCCGAGAGAGATAGAAGAGAAAAAGAGATAAAGTGGATGAGACAGAAAAGAGGGGCTTTTTTGTTGTGTTTTGTTTTCGTTTGTCTTGTTTATTTTTTAAAGTATTTTTAAGAGATGATAATATATTAAAATTTTACCATTTGTTTTTCCCGAAAGGAGATATGCAGAGTCTCTGTACATTTTGGAAATTAGAGACTTTTCCTTTGTGTTTAATTGGAACATATCGCTGGGCAAAAAAATATATAATCAAATCTGTTGTGTAAAGTAAATGTTAAGTAATAATTATATTATTTTAGTCTACAAACATCTCTCCTTCACCTCTGAAGTAAATGTTTTATTTATCTTCTGTCCACCTGTACTTTGTCTTACCCTCTCTGGTCTCTCCATTCTCTATCCTCCTTCCTCTGTCCCTACATCCACTGCCCTCAGCCTCCCGCTTGGCCTTCCTGTAGAGTTCTAAGGCCCGCTCCTCTCAGACGAAAGAGAATAGGAGAGGAGGATACAGGGAGGACAAGATTGAGGGGGAGAGGCGGGGTGAAAAGAGAGGAGGCATGTCAGCCTGCTCTCCTCAGTCACGGACAGTTAGTTAAAGCAAACACGGGTGGGCCCCCGAGAGACCGCGGGGCGGCGTGGAGTGCCAATCACGGCCGAGCCCAGGGCATTCCTGAGCACTGCACGCCTTAAGCAACTTTTTATTAATTGAATAAACATCCCAGAGAAAGTGCGTGGTATGGACGCCTCTGTTTCTGTATGATATGTTAGATTAAAGAATAAAGACAGACACAAATGTCAAGTTCAATAGCCTTGTTCAAGCATTGTACAAGTCTCTACATACGGGGTCCAGGGAACAGCCCAGCTAGTCGATTACCTATCAACTAGATTCTGTAACAGCCTCCGCCCCTCTGACACCACCCACCAGCCATTAACCACCAACCACCAACCACCAACCACCAACCACCAACCACCAGCCACCAACCACCAACCACCAACCACCAACCACCAGCCACCAACCACCAACCACCAGCCACCAACCACCAGCCACCAACCACCAACCACCAGCCACCAGCCACCAGCCACCAGCCACCAGCCACCAACCACCAACCACCAGCCACCAACCACCAGCCACCAACCACCAACCACCAGCCACCAGCCACCAGCCACCAGCCACCAACCACCAGCCACCAACCACCAACCACCAGCCACCAGCCACCAGCCACCAGCCACCAGCCACCAGCCACTGATTTTCTTTCACAGACACACACATTTACTGAGGTAGTAGGCCAAAATAAACTCATTTATTTATTCTAAACCTCAGACCGTATTGATTATCATTCTGTGGGCATTGTGTTATGCACCGGGGGTCTGACAGAGAGCATGTAGCATTAGGAAAATAATAATTATCTCTCTTTTATGATTGTTTCTTCTTGCTCTGACTGCTTTTGACAGGCGGCAGTGGCAATGGGAGTCATTATAGTTTTCACAACCATTAGTACACAACTCAAAACAAATCATAGCTATTTCAAAACTAAGCACATTTTCTATTTACTAAGTGCAACACACAAAATAATAGTCACTTTTCACCAAACTTAATCAGTTTACACATACATATTTCACATTGCAATACATGTTCATATACAGTAATTCCCATTCACAATGCAATGCTCACATTACATTTGATATGATTCTCTTCTCTTTTTTTGAAATACATATGACTATGAGTCCGACTGCTCTTAATTGATGATCACTTAAACCTACAGATTTGACATGGAAACTGGTTTGTCTACTAAAAAATGTGAGAACTACATAATGAACATGTACAGTTGAGGTCGGAAGTTTACATACACCTTAGCCAAATACATTTAAACTCAGTTTTCACAATTCCTGACATTTAATCCTAGTAAAAATTCCCTGTCTTAGGTCAGTTAGGATCACCACTTTATTTTAAGAATGTGAAATGTCAGGATAATAGTAGAGCGAATGATTTATTTCAGCTTTTATTTCTTTCATCACATTCCCAGTGGGTCAGAAGTTTACATACGCTCAATTAGTATTTGGTAGCATTGCCTTTAAATTGTTTAACTTGGGTCAAACGTTTCGGGTAGCCTTTCACAAGCTTCCCACAATGAGTTGGGTGAATTTTGGACCATTCCTCCTGACAGAGCTGGTGTAACTGAGTCAGGTTTGTAGGCCTCCTTGCTCACACACGCTTTTTCAGTTCTGCCCACAAATTTTCTATAGGATTGTGGTCAGGGCTTTGTGATGGCCACTCCAATACCTTGGCTTTGTTGTTCTTAAGCCATTTTGCCACAACTTTGGAAGTATGCTTGGGGTCATTGTCCATTTGAAAGACCCATTTGCGACCAAGCTTTAACTTCCTGACTGATGTCTTGAGATGTTGCTTCAATATATCCACATACTTTTCCTGCCTCATGATTTCATCTATTTTGTGAAGTGCACCAGTCCCTCCTGCAGCAAAGCACCCCCACAAAATGATGCTGCCACGCCTGTGCTTCACGGTTAGGATGGTGTTCTTCGACTTGCAAGCCTCCCTCTTTTTCCTCCAAACATAACGATGGTCATTATGGCCAAACAGTTCTATTCTTGTTTCATCAGACCAGAGGACAAAGGGCAAAGAGGCACTGAGTTTGCAGGTAGGCCTTCAAATACATACATAGGTGCACCTCCAATTGACTCAAATTATGTCAATTAGCCTAACAGAAGCTTCTAAAGCCATGACATAATTTTCTGGAATTTTCCAAGCTGTTTAAAGGCACAGTCAACTTAGTCTATGTAAACTTCTGACCCACTGAAATTGTGATACAGTGAATTACAAGTGAAACAATCTGTCTGTAAACAATTGTTGGAAAAAGTACTTGTGTCATGCACAAAGTAGATGTCCTAACCGACTTGCCAAAACTATAGTTTGTTAACAATACATTTGTGGAGTGGTTGAAACAGTTTTAAGGACTCCAACCTTAGTGTATGTAAACTTCCGACTTCAACTGTATATCTGTAAAGTAGAAACATAAAAAGCATGATATATATTCAAATCTAGTACTATGATGATGACTATTATGATTTTACTTCACAGTAAATAAAAAATAAATCTGATATTGACAAGATCAGAGATGTATGTAACAAATAAAATAAACGTTAATTGGTCGCATACCTAGATGTTACATCTGCTTGTGTTTTTAGCTCTAACAGTGCAGTAATACAATATCAATACAATACCAATATGCAAATAATCCAGGAAGTCCAAAACAAGAAACAAATGCGTCCCCATACATTAAACATGTATCCAAAATGAAGTTGCAGGGGTCTTTTTGATGCATTGGCCAATACAGTACTGTAACACCATAATACGGAGGTACATGCCATTTACGTAGCAGACACTTTTATCCAGACTGACAACAGCGGGAATCAATTAAAAAATAAATAATAATATTCACATTTTCGAACAGTCCATTTATATTTTCCAACGGGGCTATACATTTGGGTGAGGTTTTTTTCTCGCCTGAGTAGCCTCGTTTCACTGGCAAAAATAAAATGAAACCATCTAGTGTTCAGCGAAATAACAGCACAATGTCAAATACAGGTAGCCTAGTCAAATAATTAACATCCGATCACATTAACCGTTACACTCTCGCGAGAATTCCACTAACGGGAATGCCTGACAGCTTGAAAGATGTTTTGGACACTACAGTGAAAATTGTTAACTTCGTTAAAGCAAGGCCCCTGAACTCTCGTGTATTTTCTGCACTATGCAATGATATGGGCAGCTACCATGTAACGCTTTTACAACGTACGCTGGTTATCAAGGGGCAAAGTATTGAGATGTTTCTTTTTTAAATTGAGAGACGAGCTTAAAGTTTTCTTTACTGACCATCATTTTCACTTGTCTGACCGCTTGCATGATGACGAGTTTCTCACATGACTGGCCTATCTGGGTGATGTTTTTTCTCACCTGAATGATCTGAATCTAGGATTACAGGGACTCTCCGCAATATTGAATGTGCGGGACAAAATTGAGACTATAATTACGAAGTTGGATCTTTTCTCTGTCTGCATTAACAAGGACAACACACAGGGTTTTCCATCATTGTATGATTTTTTGTGTGCAAATGAACTCAAATGTGATATAGCGAAGCACCTGAGTGAGTTGGGTGCGCAATTACACAGGTACTTTCCCGAAACGGATGACACAAACAACTGGATTCGTTATCCCTTTCATGCCCTCCCTCCAGTCCACTTACCGATATCTGAACAAGAGAACTTCATAGAAATTGCAATAAGCGGTTCTGTGAAAATTGAATTGAGTCAGAAGTCAATGACAGATTTCTGGATAGGGCTGCGCTCAGAGTATCCTGCCTTGGCAAATTGCACTGTTAAGACACTGATGCCCTTTGCAACCACGTACCTATGTGAGAGTGGATTCTCGGCCCTCACCAACATGAAAACTAAATACAGGCACAGACTGTGTGTGGAAAATGATTTAAGACTGAGACTCTAATACAACCCAACATTGCAGAGTTATGTGCATCCTTTCAAGCACACCCTTCTCATTAACATGTGGTGAGTTATTCACAATTTTCAATGAACAAATAAGGTTTTATATGTAAGATGGTGAAATAAAGAGCACAATTATTGATTATTATTATATATTTATTTGTGCCCTGGTCCTATAAGAGCTCTTTGTCACTTCCCACGAGCCGGGTTGTGACAAAAACTCACACTCATTCTTATGTTTAATAAATGTATCGTATAGTGTGTGTGGCAAGCTTACAATGTTGGCAAAAAACAACATTTGAGAGTGCCCTGACCCTGGTACTAGAGGGGGTACGCAGCTGGAGGTTGAATGTTTGAAGGGGTACAGACTATAAAAAGTTTGGGAACCTCTGCTCTAATGAATTGAGCCACGTGCAGGACCTCTACATGACATAAGTATAATACAATACTGTAAAATACAATACATGATTACAATACAGGTGGAAGATGTATGATTGCCATCCCCATGAGCGTACCACCGCCCTTCAGGCCATGGATGAGGCAATGATTTCAATCCAGACCTATGTCAGGCTTGAATTCCCCATACCAAAAGGTTATTCCCCAGGTGCATGAACAATTAGGATATTTACTGCGATTTCATTGAGAAACTATGTCCAAATGCTCAAGACAGGCTTGAGGCAAATTAGTGCCTGCTAAACATGATGTTTCTTTCATTTCTTTCATTTTATGATATTTGAAGGCTCTCTTCAATGATCACACCTTTAATCACACCCAAATTATGGACATTTGATGTTCAGTCAATTTTAATGAGTCGTGCAAGTGTATTGCCTAATGTGAAAACAGTGTAATGTACTGTAATTTACAGTACTGTAGCATACTACATTCAAGGGGCAATTCAGATTTTTTTTATTGCTATTTTATTAACTGGTTGAGAAGATATCTATGTTTTGGTGATTAAACCAGTATACTCATTATATTTCACAGTAAACTTATATTTTTGATCAATGGTTGTGCGGTGAAAGACATCTACAAACAAAATGAAAGCACAATGAAAGATTCTGAACGGAAGAATGGCTGTGTCAGAAATGTTACCAGTTTGAAGTGTTGTACTAAGAGTTTAGAAAATTCACCACATGCTTGTGAAAATAGGCACCAAAGCGATTAAAAAAAACTGTTAGGAGGTAACACACCTCTCAGCTGATGAGATGTGCTGGAGCAGAGGACCACAGGTGTGTGAGGATACAGCAAGCTAACTAACAACCAGCACAGCAGCACACATATGTGCAGAGAGGAGACATAGCCAGACCCTTGTCAAACACTGGAGGTGCCCATTCCCCCTGCAGTATGACTTTGTGTGTGTGTGTGTGTGTGTGTGTGTGTATGTGTGTGTGTGTGTGTGTGTGTGTGTGTGTGTGTGTGTGTGTGTGTGTGTGTGTGTGTGTGTGTGTGTGTGTGTGTGTGTGTGTGTGTGTGTGTGTGTGTGTGTTGCCATCTACATTTCTTATTTTTGCACTCTGTGGCCCTCTGTCAATATCTCTGTTTTTCTCTTTCTCCCCTCTCTCTCTCTCTTTCACCATTTCTCACTGCATCACTCCATATATTCATGAATTCCTGTTTGTGATGAAAACTTATGCATGAAAACAGAGGGTGGAAAAAACAAACAGAAAGTGAATGGTGACGGAGGTTTGTCTGGCCTGGGCACCGCGCGTAGCGGCAGACGCAGGGTGGTCCTGAGGGACATGCCAATATGGGAGACTATGATTCCATCTCTCTCTCTCCATCTCCTTTCCCCTCTTTTCTTCCCTTTCCACCCACCCACCTTTCATCCCCCATCTTTCTCTCATTCCCCCACCTTCCCCCCCTTTCTCCCCTCTCCCCTCTCTCTCTCTCCCTCGCAGTGTCAAAGCGAGTTACAGGCAGAAGAGCACTCCCTCTTAAATAATTCACAAGTTGATTAATAGACTCACAAGGGTATAATTAGACAGGGGAGAGACAGTGGCTAGTGTAACCAGTACAGTGCTTAGGGGAATTAGAGAGGGAGCGGGGTTACTGAGGAAATAGAGAATACGGAGGGGGTGGAGGGGGGCACCTTTCTGAGGCTAGGCGGTGTGTGAAGCAGCCTCTCCAGGAGCATTGAGCCAGGGTTTGTTTGATGTGTAAATTGGACAGTTTGAATCCGTCTCCTTTAATTTTTCACAACGTACAGGCCCCCCTGGGTACTCCACCACTAAAATAAAAGTGTCCTCTCATCTTCTCACTTTTTAAACCCCTTTTCTTTTTTATTAGCTGTATCATCTCCATACTTTTCAGTTATCCTCCTCCGATCAGAGTATGGGGTTTCACCTGTATTCGTGTCATGCAGCCATCAGCATGAAAATGCACTTACACTGCGTCTAAGGCATCTTTTGTATTCTGAAAGGGATGTGCTTTCCACTGCTAGACCCGTCTTCAAAACAAACAAACAAACAGAACAATGAAACCATAGATCTCACTTTTCAGCCCAGACATCATTTCGGTTGTTGCTGATCTCTGTCTGCTTCACTTCCACTGTTAAAACAACAACAACAACAACAACAAATCTACTGAAATACACCCAGACAGATACACAGACGCAGTGTCTTTTCTGGGCTTTCCTCCCCTTCTGCAAAGTCACTTCTGACTGACTTATGATTCTCATATCGGGGCACATATTGTTCTTCCTCCCCGTTCTCTCATTCTTTGGTGTTTCATTGTCGATTTCTCAGATTGCTTTCTGCAGACAGACAGTCCTCTGTGTGTGTGGTTTCACAGTGAGGATTGGAAATGTGGTATCCAAACAGGCCCGATGTGTCCATCCAGCTCTGATGTGCTGCGTGTCTGGCCGCATGTCGGCTTGTCAGCTCTAATTTATCCCTCTCTGTTCTTTCTATTTTCTCTCTTCTGTCTCCTCCAGATGTTGCGCCCGGTGTCAAAATGGATCTCTAGATTTTCCACTGCTGAAAAAGGGGGAGAACATATTCTTCTGTTTGTACAAGCTGATAGATACACTTTGAAATTCAATTCCGTTTTCTTTCATGCCACAAGACACACAGGAGGAGATGAGCCCAATTTGCTGAGATCTGTCTGTGCCCTTGATGCCATTGGCGCTTTCTTTCCTAGGTTATTTCTTTAGGTGTGTTGAATCATTTATTTGACTTGATTCCCCCCCCAAAAAAATTGTATCCAGTGCTCTACCTCTCTGAGTCTATTGCCTTTGATAATTATGCTTTCGTTATTCATTATGTACAATGTCATTGGCCCTTTCTTTGTTGTCCACTCTAGCAATACCAACTAACAATGTTCTGGCACCAAAAAGCCCTGGTCCTTGTTGTTCTCCTGCCACGCCACCAGGAGGCGCTGAGAGGAGCAGTAGCCCCTGCATGTGTTGATTTATTTATCTGTGATGGATTAAAGCCTGTATACCTGATAAAGGGGATGTCAGAACAGCTTTGACAGCCACAGAGGCGGCAGAGTGTGCACGATTTGGTCGCCGTGCGGTGCCGGCAGATACAAGGAGCGTCTCTGGCATCTTTGAAGTCTTGACAGACGAGAGTCTCTGAACATCCCCTTAATCTTGCCTTCCCTCAGAGAAGCAGCGCCAGCCAGGTATATGAGCTCACTTCTCTGTTTGCCTTGTTCTCTTAATGACACAAACCATTCAGCGACCATGCATGATAGCATTTCATCTAGCATAATGTATGGTGGCTGCTTTCTTCAAACGCCCCAGTGCCTCTCTCTGCATAAGCCAGCTGGAGATAGCAGTAGACACAGACAGGCCTTTGGCACACTGGGATATTGTGTGATGTGTACGCTGTTTGATTGTGCCTCATTGTTTTTGTGAGCCCACTAAAAGCAAATACAAGGAAACTGCCGTGTAGGATTGTCTGGAAAGCAGATCATTGGAGATGTGCTTTGTACCTGGATGGCTGTGTGTGTGCCTGTAATGGCCTGTAGTAGATATCGACAACATGTATGTACTTATCATCATGACAGTGCTAATGGAGAGCACTGAACCTTTAACCATCATTACCATGCTACTACTTCAACACCTACTGTATACCTCATGTCTCATACTGTACCTGGAGGATATAGTCAACCATAAGTGAAGGATATAGTATTGATACCCTTTACATGTTGTTTTCTTTGGTTATTCTCTACCATATCTATCTTTTCTCCACGTTGATCCTCTCTCTCATCCCATTCCCATGACTTGCAGTTCTCTCTCTCTCTCTCTCTCTCTCTCCCTCTCTCTCTCTCTCTCTCTCTCTCTCTCTATCCTTCGCTCTCTCTCTCTCTCCTTCGCTCTCTCTCTCTCTCTCTCTCCTTCGCTCTCTCCTTCGCTCTCTCTCCTTCACTCTCTCTCTCTCTCTCTCTCTCTCTCTCTCTCTCTCTCTCTCTCTCTCTCTCTCTCCTTCGCTCTCTCTCTCTCTCTCTCCTTCGCTCTCTCTCCTTCACTCTCTCTCTCTCCCTCTCTCTCTCTCCTTCGCTCTCTCTCTCTCTCTCTCTCTCTCTCTCTCTCTCTCTCTCTCTCTCTCTCCTTCGCTCTCTCTCTCTCTCCTTCGCTCTCTCTCTCCTTCTCTCTCTCTCTCTCTCTCTCTCTCTCTCTCTCTCTCTCTCTCTCTCTCTCTCTCTCTCTCTCTCTCTCTCTCCTTCCCTGTGGTTGAGTCTGGAACTGGGGCTGTGTAGAGTAGATGTAGTTGATGTGTAGTGCTGCTGAGGCTGCTGCTGCTGTGAAGGCTTGGTGGATGTGTGGAGCTTCTGAGAAGGCTTGGTGGATGTGTAGAGCTGCTGAGAAGGCTTGGTGGATGTGTAGAGCTGCTGAGAAGGCTTGGTGGATGTGTAGAGCTGCTGAGAAGGCTTGGTGGATGTGTAGAGCTGCTGAGAAGGCTTGGTGGATGTGTAGAGCTACTGAGAAGGCTTGGTGGATGTGTAGAGCTGCTGAGAAGGCTTGGTGGATGTGTAGAGCTACTGAGAAGGCTTGGTGGATGTGTAGAGCTGCTGAGAAGGCTTGGTGGATGTGTAGAGCTGCTGGGCAGGAGAGGGCGCTGGGGTTAATTACTCCATTACTGGGTGGCTCAGGAAGTGGCTGTTTAAACAGGCCTCAGTCAGCAGGGGACTAGGCCTCATTACTCCAGCTAAAGCTGTGACCCTTCCCCACCGCCTAGCCACCGCCTCTTACCACAGGTTTTTTAGGCATGCCAGAGAATATTCATACAGAAGAGGTAGAGAGAGAGAGAGAGAGAGAGAGAGTAAAATAAAACAGAGCGGGGATCTTGGGTTTAACTTGTGTGGCTCTATTGCATCATTACCTGAGCTGTGGCAGGGCTACAATTATCCCCCAAATACCCTGGTGTAACTAGAATAGCATCTACGACTCCGATTACCCCCCCCCCCCCCCCCTTCAACCACACCTCCAACCCCCGCACCCTCTCTTCCTCAGGTGTCTGATGGCACTGGCTGATAATGACGGTGCTCTCATTTGCAGAAAGGACAGTGAGTTGAAATGGGGTCGAGGCTGTCTATGAACAGGACACGATGGAACAGAGCTCATACCTGTCACTTTACTGGGCTGTATCAGTTCCTATTATTTATATTCCCAGGAGGCACAAGGGCAGGTGCTATAACTTCTCATTATTTCATCGTCTTAACATTTTGACCTGAGTTGTCTTACATGTACAGTATGACAGTTTGTGGCAATTAGTTTGTCTGACCATCCAAGGAAATATCAAAACACCCCCTGAAATGGAAATATAACACAATTGTACTGCAGGTGTGTATAAAATATATTTGTCCACCTCCCTATAGACTTTCCTCATCCAGAGGACTTAAAAATGGATGTTCTCCAATTATAAATGAGAGCTGTGTGTGGGAGAACTAATCCAAGGGTTTTGATAAATGAGTTGTAAAGGCCTCAGTTGTGGCCTGCTGAACTGCATGATGAAGTTTCAAGTCAATTCCTCTTTGTCTGCTTCTAGAACTCAACTAAAAATAAATAGTCATTTTGACTGAAAGATACTCTCTTTCATATAAACACCCGAACGCACGCGCGCACACACACACAGAGAGACACACACACACACACACAGAGAGACACACACACACACACACACACACACACACACACACACACACACACACACACACACACACACACACACACACACACACACACACACACACGCAAATGTCTCTGGAGAGGCTGTCAAACACTATCAATAAAAATAACATTTGATATGAGGGAAAACGCTTGATTTTTGGGAGACATTGGCTCTTCAAACTATGTGATTTTAGCTCAAATCCTGAACAGAGCTTCCACAATATAATTGAGGGCAGAAATCAATAAAAGCAGCAGGATATGGCTGGCAGTGAGCTGTGGTGTGCACAGGCGCATCCATATTGAGAGTGTTGGCTGTTCGATCTGTGTCTGGGATAGGCTCAGCTTCACTAGCCTAATCACACATGGCGCCGGTCGATGCCAGGACTTAGCCATTGGCGCTCTCCATTGGCATATGTTAAACACGACTCTCCCTCTCCCTTCCCGGTTTAAAAAGCTACACCTGAGATCCTTGACCATTTAAAGCCAAAAAACAGGGATTATTTTAAACATAGCCCGAGGTGAGGGTGAAATTCTATGCTCCGGTGACCTGGGTGTGTGCTGGGTCGGGCAGCGTAGGAGAGAGGGACACACAGGATATTTATGGTATTGATTTTTCAAAGTAGATACAGGGAGATTTAGAGGGGCTTGACTCTTAAAATTCCCAAGGAGCCGCACTCTCTGAGAAGTAGGAGGGAGGTTCAGAGGCATTCATCTGTAAAGCTGTGCTATGTTGTGGAATGATGCCTCAATGTGTATCAGAAGAATCATTAAGCCAGGGTCAAGGTGGAGCTGCTGCTCCTCAGCTTAGCCTCTGCTAGCTAGGTGGTTGTACAGTCTGTGTCAGGTAGGAAGGTGGAGGTGAGAACTGACGAGAGGTCTCAGTGATGTAGAGATGGGGATTTCTCCTTTTTCGTTTGGCGTGAGCAAATAGAATGAGCATCTTGTAGCTTGATCGTGGAATATGGTTGTGTTCTAACTCATATTTCATGTCCAGACAGTGCTCATATTCATTCACCGGATTTACCTGCTATCCTCTCTGTGAATGTAAGCTTACAAAGGATGCACTTATTTATTGATAGAAAAAAATGATGAGCTGTTCAGGTTAGACATAATTAAACCCTTTTCACCTTCAATCTGTATCCCTAGTCCACTGGATACAGTAGGACTATTTGTCCTACCTCCACCGAGCAACACAGTCCCTGCTCCCCAGCTGGTTGAGGTGTGGCAGACAACCATCGGGGTCGATTCCCTGCCATGACTCCTCACCCTCCAGTCACGACTCATGACTCAGGAGCCATATTTAGAAATGATGGGTGTCTCATAGGCGCTGGGCGGTGCCATTGTAATTGTCCTTTGGAGTGCCCCAATTATGCCATTAAGGGCCCCTCAGTGATGAGGCTAATGGCAGGAGACCTCGTTTGCATAGCATTCTCTTAATTGAGCCTGAGGCCTGGCGTGAAAACAAGACTCAGATTATGTTACTGATGGAAAGGGAGGACGTTGGTCTGACCTCCGGCAATAATTTCCCTGACAGCTATATTAATTAACAGCTATTCCGTTACATGGGCTTTAGGTGGGATAAATAAGTGGGCATGGTGACGGGGGTGGTGACGAGGTGTGTGTGTGTGCCCTTGTGTAAAGGCCCTGATCTAGGGCTGTGTCTGAAATGGCATCCTATTCCCTATAGAGTGCACTATAGTGGCCATAAGGCTCTGGTCAAAAGTAGGGCACTATATAGGGAATATGATGCCATTTTCGAGCCAGCCAGTTGTTCTAATGGAGAAGCCACAGTGCTATATGAGGGGTTGAAGGCCAAAGAGGGCTTGGCACATAGGATGGATCCTCTTACCCATCATTCCCCAAAGGAGGTAACCCGGCCTGTGCCAGCCGGTTAATAAATCACCACACAAAGCCTCCACTAATACTTTTAATTGTGAATGAATTAGACTGTTTTATCTGGAGAAGCTACTGTATCAATGTATTGGTATGACCCAACAGCCAGGTCTTAGTTGACTTGTGCCTGCGCTGTGCCTGCGCTGTGCCTGCGCTGTGCCTGCGCTGTGCCCTTTCCATACAAAGCAGTTTTGATATTAGATTCAGATACTGTTAGCTATTGTACAGGAACCATATAGTTATTGTTTAGAATACAGATGTAGATTTCCTATTTAATTAAGACAGCCTCTCTCTCTCTCTCACACACACACACACACCATCCCAGACAAGCCTTGTGTGTGTGTGTGTGTGTGTGTGTGTGTGTGTGTGTGTGTGTGTGTGTGTGTGTATATATATATACAGTATATCACAAAAATGAGTACACCCCTAACATTTTTGTAAATATTTGAGTATATCTTTTCATGTGACAACACTGAAGAAATGACACTTTTCTACAATGTAAAGTAGTGAGTGTACAGCTTGTATAACAGTGTGAATTTGCTGTCCCCTCAAAATAACTCAACACACAGCCATTCATGTCTAAACTGCTGGCAACAAAAGTGAGTACACCCTTAAGTGAAAATGTCCAAATTGGGCCCAAAGTGTCATTATTTTGTGTGGCCACCATCATTTTCCAGCACTGCCTTAACCCTCTTGGGTATGGAGTTCACCAGAGTTTCACAGGTTGCCACTGGAGTCCTCTTCCACTCCTCCATGACGACAACACGAAGCTGGTGGACGTTAGAGACCTTGCACTCCTCCACCTTCCGTTTGAGGATGCCCCACAGATGCTCAATAGGGTTTAGGTCTGGAGACATGCTTGGCCAGTCCTTCACCTTTACCCTCAGCTTCTTTAGCAAGGCAGTGGTCGTCTTGGAGGTGTGTTTGGGGTCGTTATCATGTTGGAATACTGCCCTGCGGCCCAGTCTCCGAAGGGAGGGGATCATGCTCTGCTTCAGTATGTCACAGTACATATTGGCATTCATGGTTCCCTCAATGAACTGTAGCTCCCCAGTGCCGGCAGCACTTATGCAGCCCCAGACCATGACACTCCCACCACCATGCTTGACTGTAGGCAAGACACACTTGTCTTTGTAGTCTTTGTACGTTTGACACCATCTGAACCAAATAAGTTTATCTTGGTCTCATCAGACCACAGGACATGGTTCCAGTAATCCATGTCCTTAGTCTGCTTGTCTTCAGCAAACTGTTTGCGGGCTTTCTTGTGCATCATCTTTAGAAGAGGCTTCCTTCTGGGACGACAGCCATGCAGACCAATTTGATGCAGTGTACGGCGTATGGTCTGAGCACTGACAGGCTGACCCCCCCACCCCTTCAACCTCTGCAGCAATGCTGGCAGTACTCATACGTCTATTTCCCAAAGACAACCTCTGGATATGACGCTGAGCACGTGCACTCAACTTCTTTGGTCGAGCATGGCGAGGCCTGTTCTGAGTGGAACCTGTCCAGTTAAACCGCTGTATGGTCTTGGCCACCGTGCTGCAGCTCAGTTTCAGGGTCTTGGCAATCTTCTTATAGCCCAGGCTATCTTTATGTAGAGCAACAATTCTTTTTTTCAGATCCTCAGAGAGTTCTTTGCCATGAGGTGCCATGTTGAACTTCCAGTGACCAGTCAGTATGAGGGATTGTGAGAGCGATGACACCAAATTTAACACACCTGCTCCCCATTCACACCTGAGACCTTGTAACACTAACGAGTCACATGACACCGGGGAGGGAAAATGGCTAATTGGGCCCAATTTGGACATTTTCACTTAGGGGTGTACTCACTTTTGTTGCCAGCGGTTTAGACATTAATGGCTGTGTGTTGAGTTATTTTGAGGGGACAGCAAATTTACACTGTTATACAAGCTGTACACTCACTACTTTACATTGTAGCAAAGTGTAATTTCTTCAGTGTTGTCACATGAAAAGATATACTCAAATATTTACATAAATGTGAGGGGTGTACTCACTTTTGTGATATACTGTATATATCAGGATGTAGCTTATCTGAAGCAGGTGAGCCAGGCAGCTCTTTTGTTATGTAAAGAGGTGCCATGTGATCCTGCAGTATAAAAGAGGAGAGGAAAAGAAACCGTTCAGATAAACTACTCTCATCAGATAATTAACCATGCCTTTGCTCATTTTCCCATCCTTTGCATAAGTGTCTGATCGACTTTCAAAAAGCTGATCAGCCAGAGAGAGAGAAACTCCTCAGAGCTGTCATCCGGGGCTCCAGCAGAATACTAGAATGCGGTTGGCTCACTACAAAGTTACAGCAGGGGGCCGCTGCTGGTGGGTTACACACATTTACAAATACTTTCAGAAAATCAATTATGGCATGGAGTTGTTGGACTTGATGATCAGAAACTCTTTGTCTTGTACCATATTAAAAATACTCAACTATTTATGTCCACGTGGAAGCCAAGGAGAGAAAATATTTTGATAACATACATCATATGTCCATGTCTAGAGTTTTGAGGCAACACTTTTGTTCAACATGTAGGCCTCATTTTCTAATGACATCTTGGCATCAAGTGTCTATACTACATTCAAAAAGGCCATTTGACAATGTGTTTTGTTTCTCAAAATCTGCACAAAATTCATGGTCTTCCTTCCATGGTTGCTGTAATTCAGTAAGTTTATGTAATTAAAACTAGTAATGACAGCTGCGTATTTTCCACATGGTTAAGCTGAAGTATGTTTCTCATACATTTGTCCCCTTTCCTTCCTGTCAAAACTTCCCCTGCACCTGTCACAATTAGAGTTTTGTATAGCCCCCATGCTTGCCCCATGCCCCTTCACAGCTCCCCTGCTGCCAGTTTTTAACTACACTCCACTCTGGCCTCTGCTCTACTTGTTACAGACCCAACATGAGTGCAAACAATCAAAGTGTTTGGGAACGCTGAAAAATGCATGGCTATCCGTGACAGACAGATAAAGCAGGGCAATTAGCCACGTAATCCTAGAGCATCGTACTGAATTGTCAGCCCCAGCTGTCCCTTCTCTCTCTCTCCCTCCCTCCTCTCCTATCCTCTCTTTCTCTCTATTAGTTAAATGTACTCTGTGTCGTCTCCCCATCAAATCAAGTAACACTTCCCCTAATTGGCTTATAAATAATACAGCAGGACCTTCATTATAATTTCATCAGTGGTAAACATTGCAGGGGCAGTTGGTAAAGAACCTATCCCTCATTCATTTCTTAATTTGGGTAGATGGAATGAAGGGGAAGTGATGGAGAGATTGAGAAAGGTAGGGATGAGAGAAAGAATGCGAGAGATGTGGAGATCAGGTGAACAGAGAGACTCGTATCACTTCAGGCAGAGGAGGAGGGAGTGAGGGAGGGATGGTTGAAAAAACAGGGAGGAAGATGCTATTGCTGCTGCTTTTGTTAATAGATGTCAGATATTCAATCCAAGGGTTTTGTCAGTAGCTCTCTGCACGATAAGCGATATGGGCCTACCTCCCCTTTTAAAAAACACACACACACACACACACACACACACACACACACACACACACACACACACACACACACACACACACACACACACACACACACAACCTCGCTCCCTAGTCTTGGTCCTTGTTCTTTTTATACCAACGTAATGAATATTTCATATAAAAAAACATAAATATTCATTTTAACAGTTTCGCACAGTAGTTATTACCGGTATTTCTTACAATAAAAAAATAAAAAATACTCATTATAAATTCTGCATAACCAATCCCCGAAATAATCTCATACATCCTCAGACACTTAAACACACACACACACTCAGGATTATTTACACTGCTAACAAACTTATTTCTAATCAGAACAATAGTAAGCCAATGCCTTATCTCCTTTGTTGATTGATTATCTGTCCAGAGCTACTACAGTATCATCAGTATCATTCCTATGGCAAGATAACTCCTCAACCTGTGATAAAGGCCTATGTGAGAGATATAATAGACATCGTTGTATGTCTCGTTGTATTTACTTGCATGATAAAAAGACACATAATTCCCTAACACTGACAATTGCTATAGAAGTCTGTTTAGCAAAGAAGGTGACTAAGTTTCCCTTGTCAGATAAAGTCACGGGAAGCAGCCATTATGATTCCATAATACTGTTTAAAGGACTTTTACATGAGGTATGAGGTGGATGAATATGACACGCTCTGATCTCTGAAAGACTGATATTAAAGAAAACTCTCAAATGAGCCATTTCCATTCCTCTTCCTGTTGAAATGTTTGAATATAAAAAGGCACAATGAGCCCTTCAGCCGTCAAAAGGAGAGGAAAGCATCCTTGGTACGATTCTGGATCCAGTCAGACACCTGAAGGCAATCTCTCTTAGCTGTAACTCAACACTGTCACTATTATCGAAAGCTGCCACCTCAGTGGTGTCATAACTGATGGGTAGAGACATCCTAAAAAAGCGAGTGTCAAGATGTACAACTACAATACATGTACTATGTGTCTCACACAAAGAAGAAACAAGCTGAATAGAGCCAGGTATAAGTTAGGGTTCTCTTTTCACTTGACCTCTGACTCATCCAGACTGATCCAGGAAATGACTCACTGACCAATGAGGGGGCAACATGACTCCGCCATTCACATCAACTCCATATCATACAAATCCTATTAGCTAGAAGGACATTCTGGTCGCTAAGTGGAGCCAACATGAAAACACACAGAGCTGCCCAATGACGTGAACCTACCAGAAGAACTAAATGCCTTCTATGCTCGCTTTGAGGCAAGCAACACTGAACCATGCATGAGAGCACCAGCTGTTCCGGACGACTGCGTGATCATGCTCTCTGTAGCTGATGTGAGTAAGAGCTTTAAACAGGTTAACATTCACAAGGCCGCAGGGCCAGGCGGATTACCAGGACGCGTACTCAGTGGTGGTGAGTGTTGTCAGACTTCAGCCACCCAAGTCATAGACTGTTCTCTCTGCTACCACACGGCAAGTGGTACCAATGCACCAGGTTTAGAATCAACAGGACCCTGAACAGCTTCTACCCCCAAGCCATAAGACTGCTAAATAGTTAGTTAAATTGTTAACAATAGCTACCCAGACTATCTGCATTGACCCTTATTGCACAATTTTTGGGGGGACTCATCACATAAACTGCTGCTACTGTTTACTATCTATCCTGTTGCCTAGTCACTTTATTCCTAGTTATATGTACATATCTACCTCAATTACCTTGTACCCCTGCACATCAACTCGGTACTGGTACCCTGTGTATATTACATTACTCATTGTGTATTTATTATTACTTTTCTATTATTTCTCTCTGCATTGTCAGGAAAGCCTGTAAATAAGCATTTCACTGTTAGTCTACACCTGTTGTTTACGAAGCATATTTACAAATAAAATTGGATTTGACACATCCCCTCAGACTTATTTAACTCTGGCTGAGAGGGGCCGACACCATGTTGAGAATGAGCTTAATTAATGTAGCAGTAAAACACAAGCCTCCCTGCTCATGCCCTTTGTACTGCTACTTCTCAGTATTAGTTCCACTCCAGCGGCCCAATGCTCAAGAACAAGCAGCGTCTCTAATGATGGACACGTCCCCCTCCTCCTCTCCACACAGCCCCACCACTGGTCTCGGGTCACTGCCCCGGCCCCTCTGGGGACAGAGAGGAGTCTACCCATTAAAGGACCATGTTAAGTCTGCTTTAAAACAAACCCCCCAGACTCACTTCATTAGCAGGGACAAGTTAGTTAGAGGATGTGCCTCAGTTTGGAGCAGTTTAAAACCTGAGGAGAGAAAAGTATTATCTCAGGGGTTGTGAGCAGAGTGAAGTGACTTCAGAAAAACATTTGTTCTCCCTAATGTTTCTTGTGTGTTTATTTTTGGGGTGCAAACATTGCAGACAGTCGTGTTTATCTCAGAGTTAGGGGACTGTCTGTTACCGACGTAAACAAACATTGTTTGTTTAGGGTAATAAAATTACTATGGAAGATTCACTTGTTCCATATTAGACTAATTCAATGGAAAAATACTTAAAAATGTACAAAGACTTAAAAAAAGTTTATTTACACATCAGGAAAATATCATCCAATGAACTCTTGGTTACAGATAAGGGTCATGGAAAAGTCCTGATGACCCAATGAAATACGATAGGGACATGAAAGTTGTGAAACAGCACAGTGACAAGGAAAAAAAGGATTTACAGCACTAGATAAGGGAGGAGTGAGTACTGTCATATTTGGGTACTATAGGGATCAGCGTCTCTGGCTTTACAGCACTCCGTTAGTTGACATGAGATTGCCAAATAGGACTAAAGGACAGAAGATTGGGTAGTCCAGGTGAGACATTGCAATGGAAACCCTTTGTCCAACATCAGCCTTCCATTCTAAACTATGACGTGAATGAGCCGACTACTCAAAACATGACAAAATACAGAGGTAAGAAATCAACATGAACACAAAAAAACACTAACAAAAACCAGATGGACTGTCCAGTGTAATGAAGCAGCTGCAGTGTAAATGGATGAAGAGATATTTGGGTTCTGCAAAATGCAGCTGTATCAGAGGCTAGTGGGAGGAGCTATAGGATGACAGGCTCATTGTAATGGCTGGAATGGAATGAAAGGAACAGAGTCAAACACGTGGTTTCTATATGTTTGATACTGTTCCATTTATTCCATTACAATGAGCCTGTCCTCCTATAGCTCCTCCCACCAGCCTCCACTGAGTTCTGTATACATAAGAGCATAGGACATATCAAATTCTAACTAGATAAACAAACAAAAGGAATAGCATATTAAATAAAAGCGTGAAAAGGTGTTAAGAAGGCTTTACGCGATCCAGCCATTGACATGAAGGCTATAAATATTGTATGCATAAAGAATCCTCCTTTTGAAGTCTTGTGAGAGCTAAGACAGAGGAAGAAAGGGAGGGGAGACGGTAATTACTGGTGGAAATGGTCTTTGACAGATTATTCTATTAAAGTAGGAGGTTGTTCAAACAAACACAGCTAACCTCTAACAGCACTGGTCTCCACCTATCAATGACAAGAACATTCTCACCTGAAGAAACACTTCCCCTTGACAAACAAGACACTTACTGGGAGCCAATCACATGATTATAACGCAACTTTGTCTATGAAAAAATGTATGCTCCGTATAACGCTACAGAGTTGGTCTAAGAAAAAGATCCCCACTGGTCATTTTGAACGAGAGACCAATTTGTAAGTCGCTCTGGATAAGAGCGTCTGCTAAATGACTTAAATGTAAAATGTAAATATTGAATGGTAATAATTCGCAAAGTGCTAGTTTCTAATGAATGATTCAAAACCTGAAGACGTATTTTCAGTGTGGATCGTCAAAATACTGTGGTGGCACACATACTACCGCCATATCGACCACAGAAAACAGGCAAATTATCCAAATTTACTCAACTACTAATCTCTGAACATGTCTACTGATGACAATGGGCTGAGGATTCTGGGTAAAACTCTGGCTCTCTCATCAAGTGTTGAGAGCTGCGAGCCGGGCCGCTTCCTCACGCAGGGCTAGCCCCAGGGCAGCCTATCATCTCCAGTGACACCAGAGGGAGGGTGGAACCTCACCCCTCTGCCTGGCCAGGACTGTGCATGGGGATGTAAGGGATGAGACGACAAGATGGAGACCAGTGCTGTTACTAGCCCAGTCTCCTAGGTCCAACTCCATCTTTGATCACTGGCCACTAACCTCCATGTCTCCGAGATATGGGGAAGGAGTGGGAGGGGGGACCGGCGGGGAGAGCACATCAAGTACACATCCTTCCCAAAGTAAAAAAGGGTTAATTGTATTTAACAATATGCACTCTAACCCCCCCCCTTGATTAGAACGAGCATCACATCTGCCTGCCGCCCGGCTCTGTTCCTCATTACTGTGGAATCTCATTACAATCAGCACCCATGGGAGACACAGCATCAGTTTTAAACACTTTCTATCCCTCTCTTCCTACCTCACACTCCTCTCTCGCCTCTCTTTCTCTCCGTCTACAATATCGGAAGTCCTCATCTAAGAGTCATTTTTTTCTCCCACATGCAGCATGGAAATTGCTTTACACTGCCAATTAAAATAACATACATTTAGATTGTTTCCCCTCAGTCAGTGAGGATATGTATGTGTTGCTCTCTAATGGCAGAAATAGACCTAAAATAAGGCTGACACGCCAAGGCCGCCCCCCCTTGTTTTTGCCTAACAGAATAACACACACGTGTTTGGAAATGCAGTAAAAAAGGAGGTTAACTTATGGGTCTGTGAACTCAGAGAAAAGGTTAGATCCATCTCCACACACTCAACTTTCTCTCTTAATAAACCATATTCTTATCAGTGGGGTTTCAAATGTATATTCAAAACCTTTATTTTTTTAAATTAAAAGGTTGTGGTATAATTCATTTAAACAAATAAATAATGCTTGGCAATAAGTAACAAGTAAAAATAAGGAAAATTGTCCATCTAGTCCAAGCAGGCGCACAAGTGTTGCAGGCAATGTAACCCTGGCTCTCCACAAGCCTGTCCTATAGTCCTAGAGGAGAGGAGAGTCACAGAATGTACAAGGACCCTGCAGTATCCTCTTGATCCAGTCTGGGTCTGCAGTGAGGAGGGTGGAGGGACACAGGGGAGGGGGCACACTAAATAATTAAGCTAACATTGAGTATTTTATCAGATTCATCTGTTCAATCACAAATCACCTGCTCCACTATTTGAGCAGTAAACAGACAACAGATTGATCACTCAGCAATGTTAGGCTTATTTAAAATCATATATGCTGACAGTCTGACAACTAGTAAAAACTAAGCCTGAGAAAAATGTAAGTACATTCTCAAGTACTTTCTTATATTGTGTCAATGCTGTATAAGAAGATATGCTGATCAGAGAGCAGGATGAGAGTGAGCTGCCAGTTAATACCTGCCCTGGAGAGACAAAGAGGAGGACAGAGTGAGTGTCATAGAGAGGTAGAGAGATGGAAAGTGACTAGCTGCTTACCCTCAGGCACTGGCAGTCTGGCGATGCTATCCTGCAGCAGGCAGCGTCTGTACGCGAGTGTCTGGCACGCCTGGTAGGACAACACACACCTAAAAGAAACGGGCATACTTCAGATGAGCACTAACACTGTAGGAGGGATATCTCAATAGTGGTTTCCTCTCCTTGTCTCCTTCCCTTCATTTGCAATGACTGGGAGGGAAAAAAAACAGAATAGGTGAACGCAAATTCCTGGTTGACATCCTTACTCAACACATACCTAGGAGATGGGGAGAGGAAACCACTTTAGACTATTGAAATGAGCTGTGGGACATAGAGGCTGCAGACTGTCCCAAACTGTCCACCAGGGGCAGCATATCTCATCCAACTACTGAGCGGTATGGTGGGATAGAGGAGGACAGGAGCAGTACACCGGTAAATATCAAAAGGTGGTTCTGTGATAATAAACAAACAATCAAAAAAAAGCATTTAGCTGCTGTGTGTGGAGTCACTCGTCAGTGTCAGCCCAGTATCTGTGGACCTTTGGAGAATTCTCCTTCTGCTTAGTATTGTTCAGAATTCAGAGGCTTATGCGCCCTAGTTTACAGTGGAAATCTCATAAAATGTGATACGGTGGCATTCATCAGTAAATGCAATTGACTAATGACTAATTATCAAATGATGAAAATAATATGGAATGCCTAAGAATTAGAAACCCTGGATTTAGATGACAGGAATCAGGGGATTGGTGGTTGAAATATTGAAGAAAGGGTTGATGGCAATTACCTGAGCCACATATGTCCGTTGGAGCAGACAGCCTGCTTGCGGTCTGTGAAGGGCAGCACCTCCTTACACAGACTACAGTACTCAGGGAATGTCTGCTTGTTCATCTTCTTCTGGATGTGACCTATCAGGACCTGGGGGTGCAGAGAGCAAGACGTGTTGAATCATGCACAACAACAGGGTAAGCCGAATGTTCAAACAGTCGTCTCTATTGCTCAGGCTTATAGCTCTGGAATAGGACCACAGAAGGACTAACCTGGGCAGCCCTGTCCTCATACGTGGGGTCGCTAGTGAGGAAGTCACAGACACCCCGCGTGGGGATGCTGGTGTTCTCAGTGATCCAGGTGTGAAGGTACACCTCCCCCAGAACCCTCTTCATGTGCTCCCTGGTCAGGTGGGCCTCCACCGCCTCGATCCAAGCTATCACCTCCCCCGTCTGCTCCTCCAACGCCCGGGCCTCTGGGTCCTGCAGCTTCGACACCACCTCTTCCCCTCCTCCACCCTCTCCCGTGACGCCCCCCTCCTCGTCCTTCACAAACACCTTGGAATCCTCGTGTGTGGGGCGCCAGCGTGCCTCCACAGGGGCCTTCTGCAGGGACTGGTAGAGCACCCGCACAAGGAAGAGTTTTAACCTCCACAAGTAGGGGGAGCCTGTGTTGTGTACCTTGTCGTCCAACTCCTCCTGCAGCAGGGCCGGGATGCGTTTGTCCCTCAGCACCCTCCAGCGCACCAGGTCCAGCAGATCAGTCTGTTTGAACAGGCTCTGGACCGGGGACTCCAGCAACTCTGCCGCCGCGTCATTGGGCGTCTTCAGGGTCACAAACTGGACCTGGTAGGGCCTAGAGACCGGGTGCTGACCGTTGGTCATCCCCTCAGTACTGACCAGGGCCAGGTACGCCCCGTGGGGGCTGACCGCGATGCCGTGCATCCTCCGACCTGCCATACCCTCTGGCAGCACGATCTCCTCCTGCTTAAAGGCCACGGCCATATCGGTAAAGATGGGCGTAAGCTTCTTGACCGTCCCGTCCATGGAACAGGTGTAGATGGAGCTGCCCTGGCGGCTGGCTGTCATGGAGACGATGGGGGTGGAGTGCAGGCCAGTGACGTGTGAGTTGTGCACGTTGAGGCCCGCCTTGGAGATGAGCAGCAGGCACCAGAAGAGGTAGGAGCCCCTGGCCGCCACCACCAGGCTACAGTTACAGTTCTGTTTGGGGTGGAACAGGGAGATACACTTGATGTTGTGTACAGGGATCTGGTCTGACTCCTGCCAGAGGACCACTGGCTGGCGCAGGGTGAAGTAGCCCTTCACCGCCTTCAGGTTGACAGGCAGGATCTTGACGGGCCCTAACTTGCTGCCCACGATCAGGCCGCTCATCTTGCGCCCGCTGTGCTCGTACTCCCACCAAGCCAGCACGCTGGGGGACAACACCCCAGACTGGATGGTGTTACAGGACAACACAGAGTCCTTCCCCAGCATGGGCAGGCAGAACTGCCACACCACCAGGTCTCCGTTCTCCATCAGCACGGCCAGCAGCACCGTTCCCACGTCTTTACACTCGTTGTTGGTCTGGACGTGCTGCGTGGTGCACACACTGGACCACTCCATCCGTACAGGGGTCTGCATGCGGTAGCGCCTCTGAAGCTCAGCCAGGTCCAGGAGGTTAGCCTTGGGGGGCTGCCCACCCTGCACGGAGTAGCCTCTGCTCTCCAGGCTCTCTCCATACAGCTGGGTCAGGTCAGCCACCACAGTCCACTGTAGACGCTTGGTGCTGCTGTGGACGGTCAGCCGGTGGTCCAGGGTGAGGGAGGCTAGGAGGCACCGGCCATTGACGTCACAGCCCAGGGGGGACCAGCTGGTGTACAGGATGCCCTTGTGGATGCCCACGGTGGGATTGAGCACTCTGTCCAGCATGAAGGACTGGCTCATCGCTGGGTCACTGGAGCTGGAGAACTTGTCTTTGGCCCTCAACAGCTCTTCTGCTGGACCTACCTGGTGGACAAACAAATGTTAGTCATAAGTAATCTCATTTGATGGGGAGAAAATAAAAGCAACTTCTAGATAATATCTAAAATCCAAAACTTTTTGCATCAACATCAACCTAGATTGCTAGCTTACGTTAGTTAGCCTGTCCAATATATAGTATGTTTGGCAATGGGATAAATTGTTAATTGCAGCCATCAGTCAAAAAGTAAACACATCAGGCAGATGCTAGATACTTTTGGTCATGTAGTGTATGTGGACACCTGCTTGTCAAATATCTCACTCCAAAATCATTGGCATTAATATGGAGTTGGTCCCCCTTTGCTGCTATAACAGGTTCTGTATGGACCTCACTTTGTGCATGGGGGCATTGTCATGCTGAAACAGGAAAGGGCCTTCCCCAACTGTTGCCACAAAGTTGGAAGCACAGAAGTGTATACAATGTCATTCCATGCTGTAGCGTTAAGATTTCCCTTCACTGGAACTAAGGGGCCTAGCCCGAACCATGAAAAACAGCCCAAGACCATTATTCCTCCTCCACCAAACTTTACAGTTGGCACTATGCAGTTGGGCAGGTAGCGTTCTCCTGGCATCCGCCAAACCCAGATTCGTCGTCGGACTGCCAGATGGTGAAGCGCGATTCATCACTACAGAGAACACGTTTCTACTGCTTCAGAGTCCAATGGCGGTGAGTTTACACCACTCCAGCCGATACTTGGCATTGCGCTTGGTGATCTTAGGCTTGTGTGCAGCTGCTCGGCCATGGAAACCCATTTCATGAAGCTCCTGACAGTTCTTGTGCCGACGTTGCTTCCTGATGCAGTTTGGAACTCGGTAGTGAGTGTTGCAACCGATGACAAACTATTTTTACGCACTACATGCTTCAGTACTCGGCAGTCTCGTTCTGTGAGCTTGTGACCTACCACTTCGCGGATGAGACGTTGTTGCTCCAAGATGTTTCCAGTTCACAATAACAGCACTGACAGTTGACAGTTCTAGCAGGGCAGAAATTTGACGAAATTATTTGTAAAAACAACGGAAAGGTGACATCCTATGACGGTGCCACGTTGAAAGTCACTGAGCTCTTCAGTAAGGCCATTCTACTGACAATGTATGTCTATGGAGATTGCATGGCTGTGTGTTTAATTTTATACACCTGTCAGCAACTGGTGTGACTGAAATAGCCAAATCCACTAATTTGAACGGGTATCCACATACTTTTGTATATGTAGTGTGTATATTCTGACTCTGCCCCTGTGATAGAGGACTAAACTCCACTAAAGTGAAGGAAGTTTCTATTGACTCCACGAACAGTGTGGAGAAGAGACTAGGCTTTGTGGAATCTACCTCCGACTACATCGATTCGCATATGTTTGTCATCTGTGTTTGTGCCTTTATTTGTTTGGTATTTTGACGATCACACTATTTAATGTACATCCCACCACCTACAGGATTTCCCAAATTATATATATAATATATATATATTTTAAGAAACTAAATCAAACAACGTTCCTGTTAAAAAACATTTGATCCCTACACAGGCTCAAGGGGAACCTGGGAGGGTGGGTCTTCCGGCGCCAGTACCCCTTGCAAGTCTTCAGATGTAAAATCCTCAAGTTCCAAAAGCTTTTATGCCGCAGCCACAATAATGTCTAGTTTCTTAGACTTCTTTTAGACTTGTGCCGTACAGTTTACAAGTGTGTCCATGAACGCCACAAAATCCACCTTTTTAACAAACAGGGTATCTTTTGACTGGCAGCAAACATTTACTACAGGCTGTGGTGGTGCGTCTACCATCTCTTCACTTGCATCACTTGTTTTCTGAATGCTTTTAAATCTCCTCTGCATAGGAGATTCGATTGACCGCTCTAACTTTTGCCAACTCAATCTCCTTCACCCTCACAGGACACTCCAGGAACTCAGGATCATGATCCCCACCACAATTGCAACACTGTCATCCTTCTACACACCGTTCTTCAGTATACTCTGTCCATCTGCACACACTTGAAACATGGCCAAATCCTTTACAATTCTTACACAACAATGGTTTGGGGACGAAAGCTCTTACATTTAAATGTTTTATTTTATTTTATCTTTATTTAACTAGGCAAGTCAGTTAAGAACAAATTCTTATTTACAATGACGGCCTACCCCGGCCAAACCTTAACGACGCTGGGCCAATTGTGCGCCACCCTATGGGACTCCGAATCACGACCGGTTGTGATACAACCTGGAGTCAAACCAGGGTCTGTAGTGACGCCTCTAGCACTGAGATGCAGTGCCTTAGACTGCTGCGCCAATCGGGAGCATAACCAAGCTTCACGTGTAGGCATTTGCTCTTTATCAAAAAACAACAGTACCGACAGACTTTCTTCTTTCTCCATTCACCCATCGGGGTCAGACGGCGGGCACCAACCACACCAGGAATTCTCTTCAGGGATTCAACCTGAACATCCGTCGTCACCCCTGAGATTACTCCATTGATGGGCGCTCTACTCTGAAGTTCAAAACACAAAACTTCTGTTGCTCGTATTATATTGAGACTCACTGCAATCTTCCTCTGTTCTTCAGAAATAGAATTAATCAAAAATAAGACCACTCCTGGTCACTTTGACAGACTCCACTTTCCCCAGCGCATACTTCACCATTTGACACCTCAAACCGGGTTTCCCCACATATGTAGCCTTACTCAACAAACACATCTCAACAAGAAGCAATTCATTATCATTCATACACTTATCCTCCACTCCAATTTTAGACAATGTCCTTTTGTTCCAGTTTTCGATACTACTGTTGTCCCTTCAGAACATTCGTCTTCACCAACTTTGCTCGACGCACTGCTCGATTCCAACTCAGCATCCACTTCTCCCATCTTTTCCTGAACTGAAACCGTAGTCCTCTCAGAGGTTGTATTTGACTAACATCTATTAAAAAAGTATGGATTTCAGCAAACAAAGAAAATCACTCAACTACAGAGGACAAACATGGGCACACGGTAGGCATTTCATCATTTACATTTTTAAAAAGTATTGACCTTGGGCAAATGGTTTTAGAAGTGGGGGGGCATAATATATTTTTTTGAATTATACAGTTGGATAAACACTCCAAAATAGCCCTACCCGACCACTCAGACGTTGCCACATTTTGAATCACATTCCAATGATAAAACTGGGGAGGACAAAAATGCAATTTCAGAATGTGGAGGGGACATGTCCCCTGTCCCCAGTGAAAGTTGCACCCCTTTTGGGAGATAGATTCCACAAAGCCTGGTCTCTGCTCCACTCCGTTGGTGAAGTCATCAGAAACGTCATTCACCAAGGAGTGGTTTAGTCCTCTACCCCTGTGAATGAACTCAGCTGGAGCCCCTCCCATGAGACAGGTAAAATAACTTCACAACTTCTATTTTGTAATGCACGGTTTTGAGGTATGGAATGAACGCAAAGGCAAGCTTGCTAGCTAGCTACATGTGTGAAAGATTCACCTTGAGTTCACAGACTTGGTCCGGCACGGGAATGGAGGTCCGGTGCAGCACCAAGTCTTGCTTATTGCCGTGAACATCGCACACTACCTCCATCAAAGAAATACCACTTGTGCTAGAGGCCGAGATTCGGTGGTCCTCAGACCACGTGAGCGGCTCCAGGCCGCTGACCGGACTCAGTAGCTTTATCACCGGATCCCTCTTCACGACTGGCCCGAGTGCTGCCCAGGGATCATTCTCCCGTTCGGCTTCGGTAAGTTGTCCTACCTCTACCCTATCCGGAGCGCGATTTGGGCTGCAAGCCGCCATTTTCCATGTGAAAAATAAAACAAAGCGTCACCACAGAGTTTCTGAACCGTCACTACGGCGAGGAGGAGGGACATCTCATACCACTAGGAAAAATATCCGCAAAGCTTCAGTGTAGAGATCGGTTGCAGTGTAGAGATCACTAATATATAATGCCTAAATTCAGGTAGAGATAGCTAGATAACATCAGCAAGTTTGATATCCAGCCATGAGTATGTATGTATCTTAATTTAGTCAACGAGTTAGGAATATTTTTTATGGTAGAATATGAACTATTACAATGTATCATAATACAACACAGTGATAAAGGTTGAGATAACAGCATGACTGTCTCTGCATGGTATTTGGTATTTATTAGCATCCCCGTTAGAAAAATAAATAAACATATCTTTTTTATTACCCTACCAACTAACCCTATACTCATTTAAACCCACCACCGTATTCCATTACTAACCCAATCTGATTCTACCCCAGGTCAAAAGCCTGAGAGGAATTTGTGCATTTTTATTAGGATCCCTATTAACTAACGCCGTAACGTTATCTAATCTTCCTGGAGTCCAACACTAATTAATAAGACATTACAAACAATTACAAATTAAGACTTTACAAACATTTAACAAGTAGACAATACAGACAATTAAAATACCTGACAGGAAACACATTTAACATTCAGTTGATGCTTTCTATTTCCTGCCCAGTCATATGGTCTATCACATTAGATGTTCTTTCTACTTCCTGTCCAGTCATATGGTCTATCGCAGGTAGCGGTCCTGCTGCTGGGTTGTTGCCCTCCTACGGCCTCCTCCACGTCTCCTGATGTACTGGCCTGTCTCCTGGTAGCGCCTCCATGCTCTGGACACTACGCTGACAGACACAGCAAACCTTCTTGCCACAGCTCGCATTGATGTGCCATCCTGGATGAGCTGCACTACCTGAGCCACTTGTGTGGGTTGTAGACTCCGTCTCATGCTACCCCTAGAGTGAGAGCACCGCCAGCATTCAAAAGTGACCAAAACATCAGCCAGGAAGCATAGGAACTGAGAAGTGGTCTGTGGTCACCACCTGCAGAATCACTCCTTTATTGGGGGTGTCTTGCTAATTGCCTATAATTTCCACCTTTTGTCTATTCCATTTGCACAACAGCATGTGAAATTTATTGTCAATCAGTGTTGCTTCCTAAGTGGACAGTTTGATTTTACAGAAGTGTGATTGACTTGGAGTTACATTGTGTTGTTTAAGTGTTCCCTTTATTTTTTTGAGCAGTGTATATCTTGAACCAAATACAATACGTTTAGTTTTAGAAATGTTCAACACCAATTTGTTCATATCAACCCACTCAGACACCATTCTTAGTTCACTACTCAGTACATCTGTCAGCTCATCACATTTTGATGCTGCGCTATACATTGTAGAGTCATCAGCATACATGACCACTCTTGCTTTGTTCATTACTGAAGGTAAATCATTAGTAAAAATGGAGTAGAGAAGTGGGCCTAGGCAGCTTCCTTGAGGAACACCAAAGTGTTCCTTACTGTTTGAAAAGCTGCCATTTAAAGAACACTTTTTGCCTTCTCCTGGATAGACAGATTTCCATCCAGGATAGAGCTGCAGACTTAAAACCATAACATTTGAGTTTACCTAGTAACAGTTCATGATCAATTACATCAAAAGCAGCACTGAAGAGACACTACCACTCAACACCCTGTAACTCTTCTGAAGTCAAATCTCGTACCCCCAAGGTTTCTCTGCAGCTGTCACCACATCTATTTTCTGTGACTTGCGTGCCATCTCTACAGTACAGTTGATAACCAACGCTAAGAAGCCAACCTTACTGAAAAATACTGTATATCACTCATTGGCCTATCCCTCTGTTCTGGCACAGATCTACTATTCACAGGGATACTCTCAGAATCCCTCACCCTTGATCCACCCTCCTACTTTCTTCACTGCATCAGAATACGACATCTTCTGCACTACTTTGACCCCGGCCACCTCAACCTGCCTCTCTGACCCTGGCCACCTCAACCTGCCTCTCTGACCCTGGCCACCTCAACCTGCCTCTCTGTCCCTGGCCACCTCAACCTGCCTCTCTGATCCTGGCCACCTCAACCTGCCTCTCTGACCCTGGCCACCTCAACCTGCCTCTCTGACCCTGGCCACCTCAACCTGCCTCTCTCGTACCGGACAACTCTGATCCCCAGCAACATGGGCACCCATACAGTTGACAACGTTTTCCACCAAAACTACACATTCCTCTGTTCCATGTCTTCCTGCACACTTCCCACATCTTGGAATCTCCCTCCTACACACTGCTGCAACATGCCCATAAACGTGACACCTGTAACACTGCAGTGGATTCGGCACAAAACCTCTAACAGAATAACTTGAATATCTTAACATTACTTTGTCAGGTAAAGACCCTGAATCAAAGCTCAAAAGAACAGACTGTGTCACCTCTGTTTCACCACACTACTGTAGAAATGTGCTGTATCACTTGCAAAGATAAAACACTGGGCCCAAAGGCATGCATTATAGTGACATACTCTTAATAAATAATGAGTTATTCCTTACCTGACAAGCGAGACATCAGTCATGTAATCTGCCTAGTGGGCTTTGCGAAGGACACCTAGTGGGATCATTAATTGTGAAAATATGAAAACTATCCTATACTCTGCTGTAGATGTGGACTTTGGTTCATGTCTCTCTGAGACCACTCAGTATGTGTTGTGAGATGAGACACTGTGCGCTCCTGGACAGGGCAAAGGGCAAACTGCTGTGGTCTCCTGAAGTGCAGAGAGCTACAGAGACAGACAGTGATTTGTTGCAGCCCTACAGTACAGTAAAACGTCTCTCATCAGAGCCACAGCCCGACTCTCACTGAGGTGACAGTGGGATTTCACCAGGCACAGTTATTTGTCACAAAACAAATTGTTACAAATCTGTGAGACAAATATAGAATAGCGCACCGACCGTGTCTTAATCTCAATTTTTCTGTCTTTTGTTTCGATAATCGAAATGAATAAATAAATGCACGGACCTTGGTATGTTTCATTCGTAATGAAGCGTGTAGCATATGAATATTGCAGACACCTGCTGTGTGTCTTTGTTGGGTTTTGACTTGGGATGATCCCAGCTAGGGATGTATGCGAATGTCAGATTAAACATTCATCGAACGCTGTCACATTAACTCACTTCACTTTCTGTCATCACATGTGGTGGAAGCCTGGTCCAGATGGGACAAAGCCCTCATCCTTCCTTCATTTATTGTTTGATAGTGAGTTTATTCCAGAGACTATATGGTATTAATTTACTGTATATGTTATATATAGTGTTAAGGTTATGGATATGGATGGGGTCAGCAAAGGTCAATTCACTCCATTGACAATTTCCACCTGCTGTCATTTTATCCTGTAGTTTTTACATTTAATCCCCCCAAACCCTCAGTAGACTACAATCCCTTGTTATGTGCTTGTGTACAGCATCAGTGGAGGTGGTTGCCTGTATGTTGTAGGAACCCCACAGTGATGTTTTGATGCATGGTTCATCATACGTGTTTTAATCATTCAGTCTCACAGACACCTCCCAGGGGGGAGCTGCTGCAGCGCATTACCAGCTACACACAATCACGGCTATAATCATCATGACGATAATGAAATGTATTTAGAGCACATCAGCGTGGGTCATTCGGCTCAGGAGACTGAGGAGATGTTAGTTAGTGGGACGGCATCCGTGAGGCGGCTCGATCGGGTGCTCAGGACCCTGCCGGTATCCCAGTAGAGACTGGCACATCGGAGATTAGCGGTCATAGCGGTGGGCTTTGCTCACCTTGAGTGCCGTCAACTGTGAAAGCCTTACCTGACAGGTGTTGCTCTCAATCAGTGCTCCTCTGCCCCCCATGCTGTCCTTGGGGGGAAGTTGGGGACCAGGCGAGCCCCCCCAATCCTTTCCCTGACGTCTAACATGGTAGGTAGGCCACTGAAACACACTGGGAGACCCTTGGTACCTACTATAAATCCGCTTTCAATGAGAAGTCAATGATTTCTCATCTGTGGGAACCAGAACCACAACACTGTCTGGTTATTTTGAGTTGTTAAGTCACCCCAAAAGAGGGCAAGGTGACACAGTGTCATGATTTGTTGTAGGCCTATTTTACCTGTGAGCCTGGTTGGTTGTCCTGTAATATCCTGTTAGAGTATGTGTTTGCTTGAATGAGTGTGTAAAATGTGAAAAACCTTAATGATAAAGTTGTTGGCTGTAACAATAATATTTTGTCTGATATGCATGACTTCTCTCATTCAGCCAGCAGGTTTCATATTACCTTACCTTACATCTAGAAACAACATACACATAGAACCTTTACAGTTAACCATGGATTAGGCCTAGTTGCAGTTGATATTTGTGTCATTTGGGAATGTATCTTTGAAATATACAGTACCAGTCAAAAGTTTGGACACACCTACTCATTCAAGGGTTTTTCTTTATTTTACTATGTTCTACATTTTAGAAAAGTAGTGAAGACATCAAAACGATCAAATAACACATATGGAATTATGTAGTAACCCAAAAAGTGTTAAAAGCAGCCAACAAGTGCTCAGCATATGTGGGAACTCCTTCAAGACTGTTGGAAAGGCATACCTCACGAAGCTGGTTGAGAGAATGCCAAGAGTGTGCAAAGCTGTCATCAAGGCAAAGGGTGGCTACTTTGACGAATCTAAAATATAAAATATATTTTGATTTGTTTAACACTTTTTTGGTTACTTCATGATTCCATATGTGTTATTTTATAGTTTTGATGTCTTCACTATAATTCTACAATGTAGAAAATAGTAAAAATAAAGAAGAATCCTTGAATGAGTAGGTGTGTCCAAACTTTTGACTGGTACTGTAGATAACTATAGACGTTTGATGATGAGTTATATATGCTCTGCAAGAGCTATTATTGTGTGGTGTGTTTGTATCTCTCACTGGGAACTAGCTTATTAAAGGAAACATGAAAATTGATTGGAAAAGTAGTTCCTGGGAGACTAACGAGCAATGCTATATATCCACAGTGATAATGGCTGAATTATTCATTGTGTGTAATGATTAATTAAAAAAGGCCTCAGGTCCTGTGGCAGGTACAGGCTGCTGAGGCACACACTGGCATTCCCAGACGATGTGCTAAACATCTCTCTCCTCTCTGTCTCCCCTTCTCTTTCTCTCTCTCTCTCTCCTTCGCTCCCTCTCTCTCTCTGTTCTCCCTCTTGGTTCTCTAGCCCTCATGCCTTCCTTCAGTGACTGCAGACCTAAATTCAAATCATTGCACCCTTACTGCAAAACATGAGAGTCATTTTAATTGCAATAATCTACTTAATCGTCTCACTTTTAATCCTCTGTCTATTATAATTCCTTTATAGGCTTCCAAGTAAATTAACACTGTTAACTCTAATAATTTTTGGACAGCATGAATTTGAGCGAGTGTCTTTATTGTAATTTTTATCACATCTCTGACTGCACACATTGTTCAGTTTCTTTTTTGTCTGTCCAATAATCCTATCTCAATTGTGTCCCAGTGTTTTCAGAGGCTGGTGGCTTGCTGTTCGTTGCTGACAGGGCCAGGTGTGACGTGGCTGTGGCTGTGGCTGTCCTCTTGCCTTTACCCTGCTCTGGTCTTGGCAGCTGGTGGTAGGCAGGCTATGCCCAGTGGCTATGCAAGGGGAGGGCCAGGAGGGCCGGGGTCCAGGCCTCTGTTTGGGCCCTGCTAATGGAATGGGACTGGACCGCCCATATGGCACTTGTGGGAACACTGGGGCTCTGGAGGTTGGCACACAGAGCCACCAGTCTCCCTTTAGATATTGAACAGGACAAGGCCAGACCCGTGGGCTCGCCCATTACCCGCCCAGCATTATGGGTCCGTTTGGGGATGGAGAGTAGAGATAACAAAGATAGAGGCCTGTGCATGCCTACTCTAAGGACACCCAGAAGAAGTCAATATACTCGTACAGAAGCTGCTACAAGCACAATTAAAGGACAGATGTCGTCATTTGTTTGCCATTTTTGTAATGCGTTCACTGACCATGCTCCTCTTACTTACAATTTTGTTGGGAATCCATGTAAACCCAAACCATCAGGTTCAGTGAAACAACAACTGAGAGGATGACATTTAGTTGGAGGTCAAGGAAAAGTTGGTCTGCCAGGATCCATGAGAGGCTAACCTAATGTACAGACTAGAGAACAGCCAGGCCCTGTGATGGGAAGCAATGAGATGGACAGGGGGAGAGCAGTACCCCACCACCATCCCACTCTGGCACGGGCCCTTTCTGGCTCTGATCTGTGCAGCATAGGACTAGGCCGGGCTGGGGGGAGGAAAGCCACATGGGATGGGAGGAAAGAGGAAGGAGGGAGGGTGTGTGTGTGTGTGTGACGGGGCTGCAGTACAGTCAGAATGACTGCCCCGAGCTAATGCTTACCCTCTAGATTACCTTTGTGCTCCTTACTGTACCACACATGCAGTCAAAAGCAGATCTAAAATGATCTCTTCAGGGTGACACATGCAATTTGTAACCTAAAAACAGAGAACTAGAAGAGGTCATTCATATGAAGTCGGCAGAAGCATACAGCTTGACCCAATCCTGCCCTTGTTTCCTCCTAATATGCCATTAAAAAGTGAGGCCAGACTTTTAAACAGGTCACTCACTGAACTCTTCTTCTCCTCCTCCTGCACCACCCACCTCCCTGGAACTGGAACAAAAGCCACCGCCACCTCCCCCATCTCCCCATCTCCCGCTTTTCCGTTTTATTGGTGACAGCTGCCGCGAAACAAACTCGGGGAGAGAGAGAAATGATGTGTCAGTGGAAGGTCCTTTAGCCCGCACTGCTAATCTGTCACACGCCGTTTGTTTTTTACCGTTCCTCACTGCTCGCTCGCAGACTGGCCGACAGCGCGCACACCGCCGTAATGGCGACAGATGCTGACCCGCAGAAGTGTGAATCTTGCCGATTTCTCCCTGCTGTCAACCTGTAAATTACAGCTATCGGGAGTAATTAGACCCAATAAAAGCCTTCCAAGGTTCACCCCCCTAGCCCTGCCACACACACACACCCGACACACCACACCACACACACACCGTTGGCCTGACAGTGACCTGAGAGTGAGGGATTATGGGATGGACTGCGGGCACTGACCAGTCACTCCATGACACACCATGTGTCACTCCTCTGATTTTTCTAGACATTTGTCTGGCAAAATGGTTAGGAAGGTCAATGCCCTTGTATAAATAGTAGCCAAACGTGTTTACGATACAATCATTCCAAAAGATTTGAAAGGTTGTGCTTAAAACCTAGTACTGTACTTTAAGTCGATGTTGAAATGGTGAAGTTCCATGGACCTTGTAAGAAGTAGCCTCTTAGCAGGGATCTTCAGTAGAACTCTGTCTGGTCTTCGAGTGCCTTAGTACCAGTAATAGCAGACCTTCTAACAACAAAAAAGTTGTACCTAACCTTGCAGAGGTGAATCTGACTTGGTCTACAGTTTGAACCTCTACCAACACTCTGTGCTTGTTGATCTGAGTGAGGCATGTATACACATCAGTCCATGGACAGTGACTGTTCCTCTCAGGGCCATCCTCTCAGACTGTAGTTCCCAGTGCCCTCTCCTTGCCCTGGCATCCATGTACAAGCCGGCTGCACCACAGTTCCCACCACTACCAAGCATGCTCTTAAAAGCAGCAGCGGTGCCCCTTTAAGTAACTCACCTAATATGAAAGGTCACACAGCCAGGTCTTGTCATCCTCTCCCTGCCTCTCTGTCCTCCTTCTCCTCTTCCCCCTCCTCCCTTTGCTATCCCTCAGTGCCCACTTCCTGACCATCAGAGCCAATCGCTTTCCAGCCTCACCTCCTCCGCTACCAATGCCGAGCGGCAATCTGTCACCCGGGCACGGGGGGATGCCACCCCGCCGGCCGCCTTCCGTACACTGCAGTAATGACTTCTGGCAGCCCCAGAAAGATAAGTAACCGGCAGAAAAACGACAGAGAGGGAGATAAGGGAGGGATGGGTAAGGGGCAGTTAGTTGAAGACCCACTCTCACTTTCAAACTGCCCCCTCTGCCATTATTCGACCCCCGTCCCCCCCGTCTCACCCTGCCTTGGCCCAGTCGCTTTGCGCGATACTTCAGTGAATAAATGAGTCGTTTTAATCCGACTGACAAGCTGGCATTCCCCAGCCCTGGCCTCCATCTGTACTGGCGGCCAGCACAGCAGCAGGCCCCAGGCAGCCCGGTGTGCCAATCCAACACACAGCTTATCCTGGCTGTAGCTTCAGGGACAGAAGGGTTAGAGCTCCATGCGGCAGCTACACTCTCCACCAAAGAGCTATTTATATAAGAAAGGGATTAGCCGCCGCAAGCTTTGATGGACTGGAAAATAGAAATACATTTAGAGCTGTTTACTCAGTGTCTCCTGCAAAGCTTCTGTTATCGTTACAGTGAAGATACTGTAAAAGTCAAGGTTAAAAGGAAGCATATACATTCAAAAGGCTGTTTGTCTGATGTATTTCACAAGGTCACAAGTTCATTGTGGTATGTAAATGTCCTAAGTCAATAATATGTCAGTGATGCATGCGACTTTATTAAATGTGAAAATCCTTATCAGGACATAGTCTTAGGCAAGTCCACCGACGCGAACTGTGGCAACACCATGGAGAGTTTCATATAATTTTTTGTTGTTGTTGACCCCGACATTATGGATTCGGCTAATCAACTGATATATTAGAGATTATCATATATTATGATAATTATATAATGCCTCAACCCCGGATTCCATTCTTTCCAGCACTGAGGGGTTAATTTTGCCCTGTCATCTTTGGCACAGCTTCGGACCACATGCACCATCGTTCCCTCCATCCTTCATCCTCCCAAAAACCCAGAGAGAAGGCAAAAAAACTGGCCATAGGAGGTGCTAAACCCTGTGTTCCATTTCCTCTCTCCTCACACACTGCTCTATTCCCACCATGGGACCTCTCTCTCTCTTTCCCTCTGCCATGTGTCACCTCGAGAATCGTTGGGAAGGGACCGATAGCATTTGAGTGCCCAATTAAGCGCAGGAGCTTAGCTCGCCACCCTCCCGCGGCCCGTTCAGGCACGTCACAGGTGAGAGGTGTGCCATCTCCACTCAGAGGCATCGCTGCAGCCTCCCCCTCACACTCCTGCCCCCTCACTCCTCTCTGCTGACTTCCCGTTGTCTGTTTCCCCCCTTCTCTCTCTTCCCTGTTTAAAGCTCCCCCATAGATTTGATTGCAGCTTATCGCTGGAACTGGAGGTTATGTCTGTTTGATCCATGGCTGCTGAAGCCTGTGCCAGTGATACACTGGGGTTGGGATGGATACAGATTATTAGTAGGAGAGATACTCTGACAGTTTTTTGCTGCCTTTGGTGAAAGATTTAGCACTGTTGCCTTATATTAGCCTGGTAAATACATACAGTAAATATTGTTTGTAAGCAAGGTCAACATGTACTCATTATCACTAGGATTCAATAATAGCTTGATTTAAGAGAAAATTACAAGACTGATTTCATTAAACAGCGAGGAACGTTTGAAGTATAAAAGGAGTAGTTTATTCCCTTTAGAGTGGCATCCAACCAAAGTCCTTAGAACGAAGGAACGCTATAGTGGATTATTTAGGTTAGCTAGACCGTGACAGCTGGGCAGCATTGAACGCCAACCAAATTTACTTAAATCACACTTTTTAAAGTATATTTTGTGTAAGTAAGTTAATATCTCAGAATGGTGTTTCATGTATTATTGAACACCAGGGCAGAGACAGTGTAAAGGGACGGCAAATGTTTTGATTGTGGATTGGAGGGGTGGGGTGTGGAAGGGGACTGGGGGTGGGCAGGGTTTGGCATCTCCCTGTGGCCACAGAGGAGCATGGGCCCTGTTAAGGACTTTGTGAACGATACCCGCCTCTCGAGCCATTCCATATTAACCAAGTGCTTTGTAAGTGTGCCATCATTACTATTCATCACAAATAAATACTTTAGCACAGAGCTTAGCATCCCGCTGTTTTACAGTTATCCATTATTTCTGTCGACCGGCTGTCTGGTCTGGCCCCTTCCCTCTCGCGGCTTGCTGCCTCCTCTGTCACTGTTCGTTCCCATGCCCTTCAGCCCAGTGGCCAAGCTTCCCTCCCTGCCCAGTGGCCAAGCTTCCCTCCTTGCCCAGTGGCCAAGCTTCCCTCCCTGCCCAGTGGCCAAGCTTACCTTCCTGCCCAGTGGCCAAGCTTCCCTCCCTGCCCAGTGGCCAAGCTTCCCTCCCTGCCCAGTGGCCAAGCTTCCCTCCCTGCCCAGTGGCCAAGCTTCCCTCCCTGCCCAGTGGCCAAGCTTACTTCCCTGCCCAGTGGCCCACATTCTCTGCCCTCACCTGAGCTCTAGTCCCCACAGGACAAGGGGGCCAATGGCCTGCCCTGCCTGCCCTGCTGTCTGCATGCTCACCAGAGATTGTCCTTCACTATCCCTGTTTCAGTCTTCTTTCTCTCTGCTTTCTCTCTATCTATCCTTCTCAAGCTATTTCATTTCCCTCGTTATCTTTCTACTATTTCTCCCTCTCTCTCTCTCTCTCTCACACACTTAACACGTGATCACAGACACTGGGGAAAAATTCCCTTGAACCCCGTCCTCTGTTAGCGACGGTGTTTTTTTGGAAGGTGATCCGTCTCTTTCTCCTGCCATCCGCTGGTTGGTTCCAGCGCTGCGCGGCGTGTGTGCTGGCGTGGACTGAGCCTGGGCCAGTATGTTCCGGAGCTGATGAATTGCAGGCGAGATGCGGGGCGGCAGCCGGCGAGGAGCGGCAGCGAGCGGCCGTCATGCAGCATCAGCGTCTGCCTGTGTGATGGGGGAAATCGGAGAGACAGCGCTGACAACTTAATTTAACACAGAGCTGGGGGAAGCCAGAGTGCCACTGTGCTCTGGATAATTGATAACTCTGTCATATTGCCACCACACCACACCTGATTAGAGAGAGGGACAGGATGGACAACATTAATGCAAAAAGTTGCACCTGACCAATACACTCCTACTGCATTACAGATAGATTTCAGGATATTTGTGTACCTCTGTGTGTAATATGCATGCCAATTGGGTCCTATGTGCTTGCAAGTGCATGTGCAAGTGCTCATAAGCACTATGTGTGTACATGAATAGGCCTATGTGCTTACCTGTGCCATGTTCCTGTCTTTTTGAATGTGTGTGCTTGCATTCGGGTTGTGAGACGTCCGCACAGTATATACAATACTAACCATCTTCGCTCTCTGGCACCTGTCTGATGCTCCTGGATCCTAACACCCCTCACTGAGCCTTTGTGGGCCTCTGAGGAGAGAGACAGCTTCCTGGTTCCCCCTGACGTCCCAGGCTGGAGACCCTGTTGTGCTGGAAACTGGTTGACTGCTAATGTCTATTAATTACACATAGACACTCTAATATCAGCATCTGGCTCCTCCATGCTCCTTGCAGTGATGCTGATACTGTGTGGTAACACCTTGTAGATGCAACAATGTAATAGCATGGGCTGTGAGGCTACAGCCCTGCTACTATATGTCTACAGTATTACCTAATAAAATACTAATGAGTTGTAAGCATGTTTACTCAAACATGCAATTAAGTGAAATGGAATTATTATTATTCAATCTGTTCTACTACAGTGGACCAGACCATGTATCCTCCCTCTCTTAGGTCAAGGAAAAGGAGACCAGGTAAGAGTAACAGCATGTAAACACAAAGACCTCTTGGGTGCTTATACTATTGACATTGAGCTAATAATAATACCTAGAGGTCCATCCTCCCAGACCAACCCTCTCCTCATGGCCATAACAGGACACAGCAGTGCCCCACCCTGTACTACACACCAAAATAAATGAGCAATTGACCACAAAGTGTCAGCCAGTCATAATCCCCTTTTAATTTTATTTTGGGGCCTGAGCCAGGCCCCTCCTTCATCCCTCCAACCTGGTTACTGGCTGATGACAGTATGGCCTGAGTGACAGCGGAGGGCTGTGGGGGTCTTTACCAGGATTCAAGGGAAGGAAATACAATAGCCAGGCAAGGCCGTCTCAGCCCTCACACAGCCACCACTCTGTTTGTCTTACACTTGAGAGGGATTTATGTCCCCACACACATGCGCACGCACACGTTCACACACACATCCATGCACACGCACGCATACTCTCACGAACACACACGTTCACACAGTCGCACAAACACACACAGGAACACACACACACTCGCACAGATACATGTATATACATGCACACTCAAACACAAACCCACTAATACTACTCTATATGAGGTTATTTATGTCTTCATTTATACAGCTTGGTCTCAATGTGCGGGTCACAGCTGTCCAATCCTCTACAATCCCACAATGCCAAGAGTAATACCTCCTTTTGAACAGCAATTTATTTTCCTCTCTCAGTGCCGTTATTCAATAGTAAAGGTGTCATCATTAGAATGTATGCTTTCACAACCCGTAGGAAAAGGGCAGGCGCTGAATGGGATTCACTCTCCATTTACGTAATGAAACAGAGAAGCCAGCAGATGCAGCCTAGAACTCTGTCTGGGAGAGAAAAACCCAAATAGTGCACATCTTTTGTAGCATATTTGCCCGAGAGGTGGGTTCAGTCAGTGGAACAAAATGGAGAAGGTTAACGTTATCCTAGCAGATGAAGGAATTCTTCATGACATTCACTCACTGCAGGAATTTTCTTGCCAGCAGCATTCAATATTACAGTGTTATACCAGTGTACTGGCGGTGACTGTAATGCTGTCATTGTATATATAGTCACACAGACAAAGGAGTTCTCTCACCTCAGATAATGTATGCTATTTATCTATTTATTAAGCAAAAAAACACACAAAACTTTTTCCCCTCAAGTGAAGGTCCTTATTGGTAACATAAGGGGTAAGCATATTTTTCCAGTCCGGTCTCATTTAAGGGTAATTCCTATGTGAGTCTGGCTGTTTGATCCCATTGCCCATCTGAAGTAATTAAAGGGTTATTAGTGAACAGATATTCATGCTCACTCGCTCCTGCCAACTGTTTCATGCCATCTGCTGCCTGTGCACGTGCTTTGACATTGGACATATTCTGTGGAACCAACGCTGGTGTTCAACGCATAGGAAATGAACAGTACAGTAATCACGATGTGAATGTAGAGGCATCCGTGTCACCTCAACATGCAGGATGTGTTTCTTTGTGTAAATGTGTGTGTGTGCAAAACAGAATTGTTTTTGAAAACCTAATTGTTATTTGTGGACTCATTAACCTGTTTTATCTCTCAGCCTATGCTAGCCAGTTGCGTCATAGCAACAGCTTTACATTAAATCTGTAGATAATGGTATTTTGTATTCTACATTTAATATATATCTCTCTCTCTCTCTTTCCCCACCTCCTCCCTCCTCTTCTCACTCTAGCTCTCCTCTCTTTCTGTTTTTCCCCCCTCTTTATTTTCAGTAATATTGAGGGGATTAGCCCTGCTGGCCCTTTGGTGGTTACTGTTTCATTTTATTCTTATTCAAATCTTAAGAACCTGCTTTATTATTCCTGCTTGATACTACCTTAATAATCCAGCCCACCCTGGTTGTGTGTTTTAAAAAAAAACGAAAACAAGTGGGTACATTTCCCTGGTCCCCACAAGGAAAAAGGCTATTTTAGCCTTAAGGGTTAGGTTAGGGTTAGAATTAGGGGTTAGCGTTAAGGTTAGGTTAAGGGTTAGATTTACGTTTAGGGGTTAGGGAAAAGAGGACATTGAAGGGGAATCAATTGTTTGGCCTCCACAAGGACAGTAAAACAAATGTGTGTATGTTTTAGTGTGAGTTGTTCAATGGGGACATGCAATCTATTTCCGTATGCTCATCAACATAAACATTTTGCAATGTGTGTTTGTGCTGTGTTGATGAATTAAGGAAACTATCTTCATGCTGGTTGTTAGTGTTACACAGACACAATCTGAAGGCTTTATTATATTGGATGACAGTTCTGTTGCTGCCATTTAAGTAAGCTCTTGTTTTGTTTACCACTTCAGACAAACACCTGAGTTTCTGAGCCTCACGGTTATCCTTCAGCTCCCATGAACTCACTCAGTGGTTATTATCAATGATGTGCCTCCAGACAGTGCTTGTTATGGTAGATATGTGTGTGCTATATACCTGTACTTGCTTACAGCAAACACCATTGATTTTATGATATCTCCTCATCTAACAGGAACACGAGCAGTGTTGTCACAGCAAAGCTTCATAGATCAGACACTCAGTGATTTCTCCTGCAGTTTCAGTGACCTGGGCCAGTTTATTTAGCAACACAATGCAGCGCTGTGCACAAAGACATGTCGCTCTGCATGGTTTAGACTTTACATTCTATTTTTAACTTTTCATATGGCATCCGTTGTGGTCTGTGTTGATCTAATGTGCTGCCTTTGATACCCTCTCCCGGCAGTTTTATATGCAATGCAGTCCTACATGTATTATGCGATGCAGAATTTTTTGGTAAGCAAGACAAAAAGTTAAATATTTATTTTAGTTTCATTTAACATGATCAAATTAATAGTATGTGTGATGTTAATGCATATATATATATATATATATATATATATATATATATATATATATATATATATATATATATATATAGTCATTTCCAATTAATATAGTATAATATATATTTAAATGAATGGGATTATTTTAATCAAGTTAATCCAGGGGCTGTAAAGTGACTTCATTAAGCTGTTGTCTGGCTGCTTAGAGAACACAGAGGTGTTATCGCCCTCCATCTCTCTCCCTCTCTCTATCTCTCTCCCTCTCTCCATATTTCTCTGTCTGTCCTCTCCCATTCTCCCTCTCTCCCTTTTCTGTCTCTCGGAGATCTGCTCTGAGCTTCCTTGCAAACAGAGACATAACCAAATCCCCCCTGCCACAGCACCGGGGTCATGCCATCAAAATGACTCTTTTTATTACAGTTCATAAACACCGGCTCCCCTGGTGGCCCTGGGAAATTTCACATAAACTTTGATCAAACAGACGTTAGCCTCCCTTGTCCTGAACCACCTCTCTCCACGTGTGAAAATAGCCCTGCTCAATCACAGGCACAGAAAACACAGCAAAAACAGTGCAAATAGCAAGGCAGTCACTGATATATCAAGTCATTATTGACCGGACCACTGGGGGAATATATCTCATAAAAACAATACGTTTCTCTTTTCTCTATTTTTATAGCTCTTGTTGAAGGGGAGTGCTGCGTCACCAGTAAACTTTGTGGCTCAAAGGTTTCTAACCTGTATAGAGTTAAATCAGTTTTATATTGATTGCTTTGTATTAAAGTTCATCTTCATGGTCTGGCTCACCAGTTCTGTACATGTATCTATCCATCCAGTTTTACAGGCCTGTTGAACCAGTGTTGTAGAGAGGAAGTGAAGTCATATCCTGTTGGTAGAACCATGGCGGAGGGGACCTGTAATGGCTTTTTTGGACAATATCTTACAGTAATATTATGTGCTATTACCATTAAACACTATGTTCATTGTTACTTTAATGTGATTTGGTGACAATGTGAAAGGTTTGTTACATTATATTGTCTAATCTTCTATTATTCAAACTTGGTAGTCCTTGTAAATACAGAAAAAGTACAGACTTCCGGGAACTGTTTGATTTTTTTGTGGACTTTCAAGTCTGACTAAACAGTGTGCTGCATGTCTCTGGGTACAGCAGGGTAACCTTAGAACCAGAAAGATAGGGTGGCCTGTGCAGGATGTACCTGGCAGGGTTATTGGAGAACCTCTGCCCCCTACCCACACACCTTTATTCCTCTTTGTTCCTCAGTGATTGTCCAGTCTGTTCCTGGACCAGCAGACACCCTCACAGTAGCGCTGTAACCCGGTGTGTGTCCTCAGGAGCTCCTTGGTGTCTTCGGGGAGGTAGAATGAATCTATAGTGTCTGTGAGGACGTGTGTGTTTGAACACCACACGGTGCAGACCTAGGTTCCCTATCTACTGGGACTAGTTTTTCAAAAGGTATCTATCTGGATTTTGCCTATCGGATAGGATTAAATGCATAGAAATTGAATGAATAGAACGGAAGTCCCCATTAAAGTCAATGATTCGTCCGTTCTATTCATTTTATTTCTATGCATTTAGTTATATCTGATAGGCGAAATACAGATAAACCAGGGCCCAGTTTTCAAAAGTTATCTCAGCTTTTCCTCCTCCACGGCCCCCCCCCCTTACTTTCCCTCTCCGCCTTCATTAGCTACCCTAACTACTGTACATCTTGTCTGTTCTATCTCGTCTCCTCCATTGCATTCTTTTACCCCTCTCCCCATGTCTCTTTCACTCAACCATCAGGTAATCTACAGCTTAATTACTGTGTATCTGCCCCATGGGTCAGGTACTGATGGTCAGCCCAGCGGTATGTGTCCTTTAAACCTGATGAGCATGTTATACTCCCTACACCACCCCATCTCCCTCTCTCTCTCTCTCTCTCTCGCTCACACTCTCTCCCTCTTGCTCCCTCTCGCTCCCTCACCCCCCCCCCCCTCTCTATATCACTCTCTTTCTATGGTTTGCAGTATAGCATGGGCGGATACATTCCTTGTGCACATAAAAACAGCAATCGTCCTCCCCCTGAAAATGAAATCCTATGTTCTTTGTCTACCAGAATTCGTATAGCCTGTCAGAGTGAGAGAGACAGAATGTGCAAGGTTTACACTGTCTGTACGTGCGTGCATGCATTCATGTGTATGTGTGTGTGTGTGTTCATGCTAGTATGTGTGTTTGCATGTATCTGTACCGAAGCTGAGGGTTCTAGGTCTGGAGCATCCACTCTTGGCACTCCTAGGTCTGTGGAGACCTGCATCTGTGCAGGATCAAGGGGTGCAGGGCTGCTAGCACGGAGAGCCAGCCTAATCACATGCCAGCTGCAGTCCATAATGCCTCTGCCACATCCTTGGCAGCCTGGGCCTCTGCCCTTCTCTCTCTGCTCATCTTGGCACTATAAGAAGGTTTTGCTTGTGTATTTATTCCTCTTCTGTTCAGGCCCCAGGATATATCAGTGTTACAAACTTTACCATGGCTGAATGATTAGAGAACGTGTTGTTTGACTGATGGACACATGATTAGACAGGTTGGTTGATATTAAGTGTCATTAAGCCATGTAGTTACCTGCTATTACATATATATATCTTTTTTACCTTTATTTAACTAGGCAAGTCAGTTAAGAACAAATTCTTACTTTCAATGACGGCCTAGGAACAGTGGGTTAACTGCCTTGTTCAGGGGCAGAACGACAGATTTTAACCTTGCCAGCTCAGGGATTCGATCTAACAACCTTTTGGTTACAAGTCCAACGCTCTAACCACTAAGCTACCTTCCGCCCCGATATAATGTAATGGTGTGAATAGCTTGCATGTTAAAATATTTACAGATAAACTCAGTGAGATGAGATGTATTTAATACTTGTTTTTATAAACATACGCAATACAAAGTGTTATGAGAGAAGTCAGGAAAAGTTTCTTTCCATGCACGAAAATGTCTGCCTTGAGACGTCTGCGATAAGCAGGCCTTAAAGTACCGTTCTGAGAGCACCGTCTTTTTTTCACCTTGTGTATATATTTATTGTTTTCACTGCTACAATATAGCGGTTCAGTCTGGGGACTGTTAAAGGAACTGTACAGAGTTAAACTGGGACTCTCAGTACCCATCATCCTCCAGTGTTGTGAGGCTCTATGAAGACTGTGGCGCCGTGGCGAGGAGGCGTCACATCCAGTTAGCAGAAGTGCGACGCGCTAAAGAGGTTAAACTGCTGCATCTGGCACAGCCAATTGTATTGATAACCGTTTGAAGATGCTTCTCTCCTCCACCTGGCATCACACTCCTCAGGCTTTATTCGTCTTGCCACTCCAGACTAACTTCAAACCCCCGGTGTGTGTATCCCTGTTCAGCTGTGTGGAACAGGGTGAGGAAGCCCTGTGCTCTGTTTGCTGGTGTTGCTAGCTATCTCCATTATAGAAATCCGCCCTCTGATCTCCACTGATCTACTAAGCTATATGGCATTGTTTTAAGAAGGATATACCAAGGATCATTTTGCTATTTGATTTTGAATTTTAAGACCCTTTGAAGTATCAGACAAAAATAAACACAAATTATTTGATGCAAAATTGAATTTGGCATTACTGCTATTAGTCAATAGAAACAGACTCATGACCTGGAACAAATAGTCCCAAAAATCATCTAAAGGAAGTTTGTTGTGAAGTGTCTGTCCTATATCTGAGAGATAGAAGACATATCAGGAAACTGTTGTTTTTATTCCCTTAGTTTATGCACTAAACCGTATCCATATATACTTCCATTAACTTTTTAAAATGGTCCCAGGGACCTTCAGACGAGTCTTGCAAGGCTTGTGGGCGTCCTAGAGCGAAACGGAGTCTAATCTTTCACTAGAGTGGTCATAATAGTTTGTAGGCCAAACCGTTCGGATGCTGCAGAGGTTTTCGTGAGAAGACTGATTTTTGGGGTGTCTCATGGTCTGACAAACACCGCTCTAGCTCTGCTACCTTTCACCGCAGATGTGGAAGGGCGATATTGGCGGATGCGATGTATTGAGACGCAGCCCAGATATCTCTAGCTTAAACAGACAGATTTACATGGGGATTTTTGTATTATGTTAATTAGATTTCCATAGGGCCACTGAAATTGTAGGCTAAGGGTTAAGCACAAATGTCATAGCCTATCTCTGTGTCTCTCTTGACTTATTGGTTTATTTCCTGTTAGTTTTTTACTCCTCTCTGCTATCTTGTCTTCTCTCTTCGCTTCCACCTTCCTCCTCCCAGCTCTCTATCTTTGGCTTGTTAGCCTGGGGTCTTTGCCTTGGCCTGGAGCTATAGCTCAGTCGGGCAGCTGCTTGGCCAGCCCTGGGGGTCCACAGAGGCGAATGGGAAGTCAAGGAGTGGTCGTTGGAGGTAGAACTGTCACGGTTTTCTAAAGTTGAACCCAGAAGCAGACCAGGACAAGGAGAGTAAGACGAAGGTGAGTATTTATTTACAAGTTTGAATGTAGTGATAGAAAAATCCAGGTGACGGAGCGGGCAGCGGAGGTGAGTTGATGGGATTGAACAGGCAGATCCAATGAAGTAACTGAAGTCACCGACGACCAGGTAGGGATGAGATGAGTGTTCCGGGTGAATGACTGTAGACAGAAAAAACGGAGGTGAGTTCAAGGCAAGCAAAACGTACAAAACAACAAAACAAACTCTATCAAACTGGAGGCTGATACACTGGCACAACATACTGTTCATGGCTAACGATCCGGCAGGGAATGGATGTCAGGTCAGTGCTTATGAAGTGGAGGGGTGAGGATCAGGACCAGGTGTGCAGATAGCGAATTGGAAACAGGTGCGGTAAATCAGAGATCTCCCAACCAGCTACGTCGCCCGGCAACCAGACAGGGTGCGTTCCAGGACACCGGAAAAAACACTCCAGGACAGAACACAGGCAAAAACAGACTCAGGAAGCGGGATTCGTGACAGTACCCCCCCTCCGACGAACGCCACCGGGCGTACTACCCGGAGCGCCAGGGTGGAGGCGGTAGAAGTCACGAAGCAGGTCAGCATCAAGGATCTGACGCCGAGGAATCCAACTCCTCTCCTCTGGGCCATATCCTTCCCAATCCACGAGATACTGGAACCCGCTACCCCGCCGTCTGGAGTCCATGATGCGGCGCACCGTGTAGACAGGACCACCTCCGATCATCCGAGGAGGAGGAGGACGAGGAGGAGGGGGCAACAGAGGACTGAGGAGAACCGGCTTGAGGCAGGAGACATGAAAGGTGGGGTGTACTCTAAGCGTTGCAGGCAACTTGAGTCGAACCACAACAGGATTAATGATTCTCTCCACCACAAACGGACCAATGAACTTCTGTGACAGTTTCCTCGACTCAGTCCGTAGAGGAAGATCCCGTGTAGCCAACCAAACCTTATCTCCGACGGTATAAGCGGGGGCAGGAATACGGCGACGATTCGCCTGGATCTGATACCGGTCAGAAACTCTAAGGAGGGCCTTCCTGGCCCGATGCCAGGTCCGGTGGCAACGACGAATGTGGGCCTGGACAGAGGGAACCGAGAGATCCCTCTCCTGAGAAGGAAACAAGGGAGGTTGGTAACCATACAGGCACTGGAAGGGAGACATCCCAGTGGCAGATGAAGGGAGAGTATTATGGGCATACTCGACCCAGGGTAACTGAGAGGACCAAGAGGTGGGATCAGAGGAGACAAGACAGCGCAGCGTGGACTCCATCTTCTGGTTGGCTCTCTCCGCCTGACCATTAGATTGGGGGTGAAAACCCGATGTGAGACTGACTGTAGCTCCAATGGCCAAACAGAAGGATCTCCAGACAGCAGAGGTAAACTGAGGGCCACGGTCAGAAACAATGTCACTGGGCAATCCGTGGACCCTGAAAACCTCCCTAACAAGGATCTCGGACGTCTCAGTGGCAGATGGAAGCTTGGAGATGGGGACAAAGTGAGCGAACTTGCTGAATCTGTCCACAATGGTCAGAATGACCGTGTTCCCACCAGAAGAGGGCAACCCCGTGACAAAGTCCAGGGCCAGATGCGACCAAGGTCGCCGGGGAATAGGTAGGGGGTGAAGAAGCCCAGAGCTGGGCCGATTGGTACTCTTATTCTGCGCACAAACAGGACAAGCGGCAACAAACCTCCGGGTATCTTCTCCCATGGCAGGCCACCAAAAACGTCTGCGCAGTAGCGCCATAGTCCGGGCAACGCCAGGGTGACAAGCTATCTTGCTGGCGTGGGACCACTGAAGGACATCAGAACGGACCGACTCAGGCACGAACAACCGACCGGGTGGACCGTTACCGGGGCCGGGCTGCGTCCGAAGGGCCGCCATCACATCCTCCTCAATCCTCCATGTAACGGCTCCCACGACAATGTTCTGGGGAAGAATCGTCTCAGTCTTGGCCCCACTCTCCTCCGTCTTGGAGAACATCCGGGACAAGGCGTCCGCCTTGCCGTTCTTCGACCCAGGTCGGAACGTCAGGGAAAAATTGAAACGTCCAAAAAACAAAGCCCACCTGGCCTGACGGGAGTTGAGACGTTTAGCCGATTGCACGTAAGCCAGATTCTTGTGGTCAGTCCAGACCACAAACGGTTGCTCCGCTCCCTCCAACCAGTGACGCCACTCCTCCAAGGCAAGCTTCACAGCGAGAAGCTCCCGGTTACCCACATCGTAGTTTCTCTCAGCTGGTGAAAGACGGCAAGAGTAGAAGGCGCAAGGATGGAGTTTACCGTCAGTGGAGCTACGCTGGGACAGGATGGCGCCCACCCCCACATCAGACGCGTCCACCTCAACAACAAACTGACGGGAAGTGTCAGGTTGAGAGAGAATCGGGGCGTTGGTGAATCGGCTCTTCAAGTTCAGAAATGCTCGGTCTGCCTCAGGAGTCCAACAGAAAGTTCTGGTGCAAGACGTCAGAGCAGTTAAAGGGGCGGCCACCCGGCTGTAATCACGGATAAACCTCCGATAGAAGTTCGCAAACCCCAGGAATCTCTGGAGCTGCAATCTCGTACCGGGCTGGGCCCAATCCCGAACCGCCCGAACCTTCTCTTGGTCCATCTTGATCTCTCCCCTGGAGATGATGTACCCGAGGAAGGACGTAGTGTGGGCGTGAAAATCACACTTTTCAGCCTTCACGAACAGGCGGTTCTCCAATAACCGCTGCAGGACCTGCTTAACATGCTGGATGTGGCTGGAAAGCTCCTTGGAGAAAATAAGGATGTCATCCAGGTAAACGAACACAAACAGACCGATCATATCCCTCAGCACGTCATTCACCAAACTTTGGAACACTGCTGGAGCGTTGGAAAGTCCAAACGGCATCACCTGGTACTCGAAATGTCCCATAGGTGTATTGAACCCAGTCAACCACTCGTCCCCCTCTTTGATCCGAACCAGATGATACGCATTGCGTAGATCAAGCTTCGTAAACACAGTAGCACCCTGTAAAGAGTCGAAAGCGGAGCTCATCAAGGGCAGGGGGTACTTGTTCTTGACCGTAATATCATTCAACCCCCGATAATCAATACACGGTCGAAGAGAGCCATCCTTCTTACTCACAAAAAAAAATCCAGCTCCCAGGGGTGATGACGAGGGACGAATGAGACCTGCAGCAAGAGACTCCTTTATGTAGGTCTCCAGGGCTTCCCGCTCAGGTCGAGAGATACTGTATAACCGTCCCTTGGGAAAGGCAGCTCCAGGGAACAGATTAATCGTACAATCATAAGGTCGGTGGGGAGGAAGTGACTGAGCCTTCTGCTTACTGAACACCTCACCCAACTCGTGATATGTTTCAGGAACCAGGGACAAATCAGGAGGAGCAGACTCACTGACCCGACTGGGGACAGCCGGAGAACAGGCAGTCCTGAGGCAGTTAGCATGGCACTCAATGCTCCAACTAGTTACCTTTCCAGTCACCCAATCGAACGAGGGATTGTGTTCTCTTAACCAGGGGTATCCAAGAACCAGAGGAACATGGGGGGAAGGCAAAATGAAAAAAGAAATAACCTCAATGATTCCCCGACAACAACATCTTAACCGGTTCAGTCCTCATAGTGATCCGTGCCAGACTACTGCCGTTCAGAGTGGTTGCTTCAATGGCTTCCGGTAATTGCTCCTTGGAAAGCCCCAGCTGTTCCACTAAGTCGGCATCAATGAAGCTGTCATCGGCACCTGAATCGATGAAAGCGTTAATCGCTAAACTCTGATTCTTATTTATGAGGGTAGCAGGAAAATGAGGTCTGACAGGGCTCTTGAGAGGTTGAAACTGGCTCGCTAACAAACCTGCCAAACTTATCGAGCCGAGCAGTTTAACGGGCACTGAGGACAAACGGAGATGTAATGTTCCGAGCTACCACAGTAGAGGCAGCTGTTGGTCTCATGTCTACGTTGGCGCTCGTCCTTAGTTAACCCGTGCCGCCCCACTTGCATAGGTTCAGGATCTGGCGGCAGGACTCCTGACCCGAATGGTAACCGAGTAGCTGATTGATTGGACGGGACCCACTGCTTCTCCCTCCTTCTCTCTCGAACTCTGTTATCCACCCTAATAGCTAATGCGACCAAACTGTCCAGGTCACAAGGCTCCGGATAGGAGATCAACTCATCCTTGAGTTGCTCCGACAACCCCTGGTAAAAAGCCGCTTGTAGTGCCTCCTCATTCCACCCACTCTCCACAGCCAATGTCCGGAACTCAATCACAAAATCTGCCACGTAACGAGCTCCTTGGCGAAGAGAGAACAAACGCTTAGCTGCGTCCTTACCTCGGACTGGATGGTCAAAAAGCTTTCTCATCTCTGCCGTGAACTCCTGGTATGACGCCATGCAGGTGTCCTGTTGTCCAAAGCTCTACCACGCAGCAGTTCAATAACAAAAGCTATCCTAGCCTTGTCTGTGGCGTAAGAGTGGGGCTGCAGATCAAACACTAAACCACACTGCATAAGAAATGAACGGCATCTTCCCAAATCCCCTTCGTACTTATCAGGCGTCGGTACATTGGGCTCACGGAAGGAAACCGCTCCAGAAGCGGCAGGTGAGAGGGGTAAAACAGGTGGTGGAGGATCCGTCGGCAAACTGAGCTGATCCTGGATACTCGTCAAGCTAGCAGAGAAGTTCCGGACTGAATTCGCTATCTCCTGTAGCGCCGTGCTGTGTTGTCCCAATATATTCCCCTGATGGGTAATGGCATGGCGAACGGATTCCAGGTCCGCTGGGTTCATTCCTGGCCGGATCGTTCTGTCACGGTTTTCTAAAGTTGAACCCAGAAGCAGACCAGGACAAGGAGAGTAAGACGAAGGTGAGTATTTATTTACAAGTTTGAATGTAGTGATAGAAAAATCCAGGTGACGGAGCGGGCAGCGGAGGTGAGTTGATGGGATTGAATAGGCAGATCCAATGAAGTAACTGAAGTCACCGACGACCAGGTAGGGATGAGATGAGTGTTCCGGGTGAATGACTGTAGACAGAAAAAACGGAGGTGAGTTCAAGGCAAGCAAAACGTACAAAACAACAAAACAAACTCTATCAAACTGGAGGCTGATACACTGGCACAACATACTGTTCATGGCTAACGATCCGGCAGGGAATGGATGTCAGGTCAGTGCTTATGAAGTGGAGGGGTGATGATCAGGACCAGGTGTGCAGATAGCGAATTGGAAACAGGTGCGGTAAATCAGAGATCTCCCAACCAGCTACGTCGCCCGGCAACCAGACAGGGTGCGTTCCAGGACACCGGAAAAAACACTCCAGGACAGAACACAGGCAAAAACAGACTCAGGAAGCGGGATTCGTGACAAGAACGTCTCCCCCAGCAGTCAGCCTCACTGCTGCTACTGGCCTCACATGTCCAATTGACCAGCCTATACCCAACACACATGCACACGCGTGCACACACACACACACACACACACACACTCAATGAGACATTGTTGCTCGCTGTCCACACTGCACTTACTATAGTTGTAGTAAAACTGGTGAGAATTTCCACCGTGACCCAGTAAGAGGTATAGGGTCCTTAGGTCTGTTTGCCTGTTTGCCTGTTAATGGCTGGTGACAGCCAAGGCGCAATGGGGCAAACAAAACAAAGATGTCTTCATCATGTTCTTCATTATGTTCTCCTTCATGTTCTCCTTCATGTTCTCCTTCATGTTCTTCATCATGTTCTCCTTCATGTTCTCCTTCATGTTCTTCATCATGTTCTCCTTCATGTTCTTCATTATGTTCTCCTTCATGTTCTCCTTCATGTTCTCCTTCATGTTCTTCATCATGTTCTCCTTCATGTTCTCCTTCATGTTCTTCATCATGTTCTCCTTCATGTTCTTCATTATGTTCTCCTTCCTGTTCTTCATTATGTTCCCCTTCCTGTTCTTCATTATGTTCCCCTTCCTGTTCTTCATTATGTTCTCCTTCCTGTTCTTCATTATGTTCTCCTTCCTGTTCTTCATTATGTTCTCCTTCATGTTCTTCATCATGTTCTCCTTCATTTTCTCCTTCATGTTATTCATCATGTTCTCCTTCATGTTCTCCTTCATGTTCTTCATCATGTTCTCCTTCCTGTTCTTCATCGTGTTCTCCCCATCATGGCTTTACGTCTGCGTCTCAAACCCCTGTCTAAAGCAAGAGAGCATGTGGCCATTTCCTTAGCTTGGTAGTTCCCTGTAGTTGTAACGCTCGTCTTCCTCCTCGTCTGAAGAGGAGCATGGATCGGACCAAAACGCAGCGTGGGTTGAATACATATCTTTTTAATAAAGCAACGAAGACGAAAAACACACTTGACAAAATACAAAACAAATAAACGACGTGAACAAACGAACGAACGAAAACAGTACCGTGTGGCGCACAAACACAGACACGGCAACAATCACCCACAAACAAACAGTGAGAACAGCCTTCCTTAATATGGTTCTCAATCAGAGGAAACGTAAAACACCTGCCCCTGATTGAGAACCATATCAGGCTAGTTGACAACCCAACATAGAAACACATAACATAGAATGCCCACCCAGCTCACGTCCTGACCAACTAAACAAGACTAAACAAAGGAAATAAGGTCAGGAACGTGACAGTAGTCAGTGCCACCTCTAGCCTTTTGGGGGTCCTATGCGAGATTTGGTGGGGGGGCACCCCCACCTCACGGGTAAACTAATTTCATGCAATTCTACTCATGCCATGGGGCAGAGAAAGAGAAAAGATAACATTTTGCGGTTTCAATGATAATATCCTGCAATTCTACACATTTTATCATGAGGTGGAGAGAAATTGTTGAAGTTTTAAAGCAAATTTTCTGCAATTCTACACATTTTGCCATGGTGTGGCGAGAAACTTTTGCAGTTTAAAAGCTAATTTACTGCAATTCTACACATTTTGCCATGACTTATGCCATGTTCACATGATATCTGTGTGAGAGTGACTAACAAAATCCATGGGGGCCCATTGGAGATCAGGGCCTCTGGGCATTTGGTGATGATTAGGCCTACTACAAGGTTTAGATAGCTGGCTAGACTACCTTACCTAGCAATCTAAAACATGTTAGCTGACATGGCTAATTGAGTGACTGTCAGTGACTGACATGGCTAATTGAGTGACTGTCAGTGACTGACATGACAAGTGGAAAACTGCTGATGCACTATCACATTTCGAAATAGCACCTTATGTTTTCTACTTTTCTAACTATTTTCTAAAACATATTTTTTTGATGGGGGAGGGCAATGTACAGTTCGTAGTCTGCCTATAGAAAAATGCGGCTCTGCCTGTAGTGTGATGTTTGCATTTTTGTCTTCAGTTGAACTTATGTTCTTAGCCCCTATAACTTTTACTTGTCTTTTTCAACTCTAATTTCCAAACACTCCCTCCACCCCGACCCCCACTCTCAAACACACATTGAACAGTGAGACAACTGTAAGACAAAAGCACACATGGTCCTCTCTTGCTTTCTGCCAGCTAGCAGCAGACAGGGTATGAGCGCCTGCCAGACTTCACACGGAAGGGCGTTAAATATACATGTATACCACACCTCATGACTTATTGATGCTTCTCTCCTCTCTTTATGTTTATGAGGTGAGAGGCATCCCTGTGGTCCTGTACACTGACCCAGGGGTCCACCGGGGTGTCCGAGACACTGCCTGTTCCTTATTATTTAGTCCACTTAAATTAGACCGTAACATGTGGACTCTCCTCCATATATGCATGCTGTACACAGGGATCACATAAATAGTAATGCTACCTTGGAAGAGGAGCTCCTCCATTGTCTAGGAGCTGCATTTATCATCACTGGGAATCATATTTAAGTAGGGTGATGTTTGGGTAGAATTTGACATTATATGGTGGATCAAGATTACCGCTCTTACTGCAGAAGACAAAGACAAAGATAAGAAGACCATTATACAGTTTCTGAATTCAGTAGAGATTTAGGGAATTTCACCATCCTCAGGCTTAGGTATTTTTTGTTCAGGCCAAATGGTAACTAGGTAGCTAGATACTTAGTTTTGCTTATGGTACCAGGTCTGCAGTGTATACAGAGATTTGGAGGCAGCAGAATGCCCCCATCCAGCAGGAGGTGCTATAGTGTGATGTGGAGACTGGTGGGCACTTATGGTCTTTGAGGCTACTGTCCCTCACTCTACTGTAGGCCTCTGTTGTGGTCATGGTCAGTCCTGTGTGAGACATTGTTATTGCTCGGGGGTGTTTTATCCCAGAGGCATTTCTCTGTTCGGTAGTGGGGGGTCAGGGGAGGGGTGGACATTGCCTTGAAAGGCTGCTTAGGGACCTCTGCGGTAGACAGGAGCTCAGGCCAGCCCTAACACCACAATTTATTGATTAGATAATCTCTGGGTCATGTGATGCCTGTGTGGCTTACATTGCATCCCTGCTGGGGGTACATGGCAGTAATCACTGACTGGGGGGCATGCCTTGAACAGGAGGCGCCACTTCTTCATCTGTTGGTCCTGATTTCATTCATCTTCCCTTCTCTCTTCTCTTCTCCTTCAGCTCTGAGAGGGAAGCGGGAAGCTTAAGCTTTCATTATTTGCGGAGATTGGTATGTCAATCTCTGCGCCCCTGACCCATGTTTGTAGTTCTCCCTGTTTTATCAGGGAAATTATTAGCGGGGTTATTTCCTCTCCGCACGGCAAAGCTTTTCTTCCTCCTCTCTCTGCCTCATAACTTGGGCCAGAAGAGGATTTGCTAACCCTGACTTTGCCACAGGAATGACTTACTGTTTTTTCCCCTGACTCCTTCACTCTCGCCAGTTTCTACTGATGTTTTAATCTTCTCTACTAAATGTTTATCTTTCAACGTGCCAGAATCCAAATTCTTGGTATTTTTCTCTTTCCTGTCACCTCTCCCATCCTACCCAATGATATGGTAGAATAACCTGTGTTGTTCTTGACTTTGTTTGTGTGAGAGAGAATGGCGGGCCTACAGAATGATGGGGTGAGAGAGCCATGGTTAGGGGCTGTTTTTCCTTGGTTCATAGAGGTCATCCTGATCCAACCCCCCCCCCCATGAAGTGATGACCAACCTGGTTGGACCTGTCATTTTCCCCCTAACCCACCATACTGAGTGGATGGATATACAGTGAGCTCCAACAGTATTGGGACAGGAACACCTTTTAGGGTTTTTGCTCTGTACTCCACCACTTTGGAGTAATGATACAGTGCAGACTGTCAGCTTTAATTTTCATCCATATTGGGTGAACCGTTTTAGAAATTACAGCACTTTCTGTACATAGTCCCATCATTTTAGGGGACCAAAAGTATTTGGACAAATTCACTTATGTGTAATAAAGTAGTCCAAAGTTTAATAATTGGTCTCATATTCCTAGCACGCAATGTTTACATCAAGCTTGTGACTCTACAAACTTGTTGGGGGCGGGGGTCAATGTAAATAGTCCGGGTGGCCATTTGATGAATTGGTCCTAGACGTGGCGCTCCGGTACCGCTTGCCGTGCGGTAGCAGAGAGAACATTCTATAACTTGGGTGACTGGAGTCTTTGACTATTTTTGGGGCCTTCCTCTGACACCACCTAGTATATAGGTCCTGGATGTCAGGAAGCTTGGCCCCAGTGATGTACTGGGCGGTACGCACTACCCGCTGTAGTGCCTTGCGGTCGGAGGCGGAGAAGTTGCCATACCAGGCGGTGATGCAACCGTTCAGGATTGTGTATTGTGTCATTTTTGAGTCTCTTTTATTGTAAATAAAAATATCTTTCTAAGTACTTCTACGTTAATGCGGATGCTACCATGATTACGGATAGTCCTGAATTAATCGTGAATAATGAGAAAGTTAGAGATGCGTGAATATCATACCCCCAAGACATGCTAACCTCTCACTATTACAATAACGTGGGAGGTTAGCTTTTTTCGGGGGGTATGATATTTATGCCTCTGTTCATGTCTCACTCATCATTATTCATGATTCATTTCGGATTATCCGTAATCATGGTAGCATTGTATCATTTAAAATCTAAAGTGCTGTTGGGCCAAAATAACAAAAACGTTTCACTGCCCCAATACTTTTGGAGCTCACTGTATGTGTTCACCTTTACACTTCATACACAGCTTAGTTGCAAATGTTCAATAGTATCCAGTGTGATATTGTCATGCAATATTACTGGTTGTCTGTCTTTTTTAAAATCAAATATTAATGACAAATGCTTACGTATTATCTTTAACTCCATTATTATAAGTCTATGGGTATAGTGGGAATTTATTTTTCACTGCAACAGTACAGCCTATGTTCATGGCCAACATTTAAGATTAATTTGGTTCAATCAATATTGCAAGTAGCCTATTATTTTCGTTTTCTAACAAATATGGGAAACTTAACTTGATTTTGTGGAGGTTGTGGATATTAAGTTACAATAAGACTTTATAATCATTCACTTTTAAATAAATACATCACAAAATAGTTAATAATTTGAAATTCAATTGGATATGCAGTTGCTAAATAGGAGAAACAGCCTCAAGTATTTAATTAGAACTGTTCGTAAGAAAAGCAAAATATGCTATTCTGTATCATTTGGTATTTATCTATTTTTCCATTCTCTGAAGCTTCCTCTGGATTAAATAACGTTGCCTGTTGATTTGAAAAGTCTGCAGTAGTAACCAAATCTACAGATATAATAGTGATTGAAAAGGCACTGTGAAGAAAGACTATCGCCCACTCTACAACGCAAATTGCGCTTTGATTGACTCTTAATTTCCTCTGAAGGTTGTTTTGTTTAGTTTTTATTCTGAGTCAATGAGTTTAATCAGAGTCACTGATCCTCTGAGTCTAAGCCTCCCCGTGTTGTGTTTTTGTTTTGTCGGGAGCTCAACGAGACTCTATCCGCACTTCATTAACCCTGAGCCGGGGACAAACCGCGGTAAGAGCGGAGGGATTTGCACGTATCCTTTCACATGCAAAAATATCAGCGTCATCCAGCAAGACGGGGAGCTTTCCCTGTAATCAACTGCGCACTTCGCAAGAATAACCCTTTTCATAAATGTTGAGTGGGGTCATCGTTATTTGAATCGGTCATGGAGCCTTATGATGTACTTCTAATTAGATTTTTTGGTGGGAAGGTGGGAATTTGCTACAGGTTTTCCGCTCCCTTTTTTTCAAGTCCCAACCAACCACCGTGTGATGTGTAGCCTTTATAGGCTACTATTTCTCAGTTAGGCTATAGCAAATGTACGCACTATAAATGTGTCAATTAGTCAAAGTCAGACTAATATTTTCTGGAGTGATAGGCTGGTGGTCAATGGGAGAAGGGAGAACAAGTGCCATGCGAGCGGTGCAGCGGGGAGCCTGACTATCACAGCCATTATCGACTTTCAATTAAAATCTAATAAAGTATTTTGTCTAATCGCTAATATCCCATTGGCCAACTCTGTCAGACTAAACTCCCTAACCCTGTGCTTTATAGTCTGATATTTTGGTTGGTTTAAAGTTCGACTCCTATTAGGAGTGAGGTTGGGGTGGCGGGTGGGGTTGGTGGAGCAGAGGCACTGCCGAGCCGCTGACCAGATGTCCCATCGCTGATCCTGCCCACAGTCAGCGTCGCCCGGTCACCAGCTGTTGGAGCCGTTTGGCAAAGAGCACATCACAAACACTCTCAAGAAAGAGGCATGGAAGCAATCAATTTCCAAATGGGATCATTTAAGGCACTTAAACAATTGCACACTTAGCCTTACATTAATATTTCGTCTTCATATTGTTTATGAAAAACTAATGAAATTGAATTATTAATGTAGTCTGCCGGTGTAGGGTATAGGTCTAGTGTATTAGCCTATTTGCAACATGTGCTAGCCTAGCTGAATAAATTGACCTCTTTTGCCAATGATTGACGCTCGATGCAATTGCTCGAATCCGTAGCAGCCTATTTCCATGATTTATTAGACCTATGTTAGATTTAACCGACTTCACGTTTGAGGCATGGCGTGTGTGTGTTTTAATTGTCGTTGTGTGTTTTATTATATACATATCCCCATTAATGTAACTTTTGGCAGAACTATGAGCCTAAGCCAAGGTGGATGAACGTTGAAATCCAACTGTATTTATTCATATCAAATATATAGCCTACCAAAACACATTTCTAGTCATAACTTATAAGATAGGCAAACGTTTTAGGTATCAAGGCAGAATTAAATGTCTCAAATTGAAACCTCACCACTCCAAAGCGTTGGATAAATATCTAGGCGTGTTTTAAAGGTTAAGTTGGATAATGTTCCTTGCTCTGGCGGTGACATTCTTTATCAACTTTTTTAGGTTCGACAAATTAATTCCACGATACTAAACAACTAGTGAGGGGGTTTGAGGGAGTGTTTGACAGACACGTTAAAAAGTATTCAAACACGGTGTTTCTAATATAATTATACGAACCTTAATTAGATTTTATCAGGCATATTTATCACAGGTTAGTTATACCTTGACTCTCCTTTGTCTCAACAGAACACGTTTTGTTGTTTTATGATGAAATATACCAAATTATAATCTTTGTTTGTAATTACATTCTGGCATTATATATATGAAATGATGTCACCGTGTCATTTTGCTGTACAGTTTGGCTAAACAGGAGGTTGTCATTAATGATAAATGTCATGAATTAATCAATTGATAAATTGGAAAGTGAGCTGTTGACTAGAGCAATGATTGCAGGACCAAATCCGTTTGTCCATTTCTACTTCCGGGAGAAAACGCCACTTACCAGACCTTGAATAACCCCAAAACAACAACTAATCAGATATTAGATTGCCTATAAAATATAGCCTTGATAAAAGAATATAGAGGACTAAAAGTATATGCCTACAGCCAAAGTCTTATGCTCATTTTAAAAGTTTACTTTGTGTATCAAACGAGTGCACTGATCTTTGGTTGAACTCGAGGGTGAGGATGGTGATGACGAAGACGATTAGCCTACATGTATTCCATTTGCCATAAAAATCGATGTGGGCCCTGTATTTGTCATGCGTGGGTTTTGAAAGATATAACGTAGTCACGTTATTAAATTAAATACCTTTATTTACACATATAAAAGTAGATCCCCCTCTAGCGCCGATTTAAGATGTTTGAACAGTTTGACAAAAGGTTCGTTTAGCTAACACATGGGGAGAGGAACAAAAAACGATCCAGAAATAAGGGAACCAATCCACAAATGAATATCTGCAATATACATTTTCACTAAAGAGAGTAAGTAGCCTAGCAAGGTTTCCACCGGTTTCGTATGAAATAACGTAAGTAAGTAATGCACAACGTCTGTTTAATACACCTAGCAAATCAACAGGCAAACGACCCGAATTGGCAACCGACTCAGTCTTCAATCATTATTTGTTTATCAAAAATGAAGGGTTTGCAAGGATACATTGCGCCTTCGTAAATTGATTTAGGCCCACCTCTTACTTTGACTCCATATTTCATACCATTCGGCCTTTAAGTAAAACTTAAAGTAAAAACCTTATGATTAGACATTTTAAAATACATGTTGTTTATCTCATGGACCTTCATTATTCCCCCCCAGATTATCTCTGAAATGATAGGGAATAAACCTTGAGCTCTAGCTAATCTATAGTTTTTGTGATGAATCTTTGTCATCTGAAGGAAAGAAAAAAATGAGTGAAAGAAAAATATCTTCAAATCAAGATACTTTAAAAAATAGAATTCAAAATATTCGTTTTTACATGTCTACGTCTGCTGATTATTATGTTGCTCCTTTGTAAAAAGTGAATGAAACTCAACTGGTCTTTGTAAAGAGAAAGAGAAAGAAATAATAATTGTTATGAAATGCCTTTGGCTCTCTAATTATTCAACTCAATTTGGAATGACATTTCAGTTTACAGACCAATAAATTGGTTTGTTATGCATGTTTTTTTCTCCATTGTATCCTGCCAACATAGCCTAATAATCATAATAATAGTAATTTTTTGATTTCTTAAGTCTGAGTAAAAGTGCCATTGCCATGAGACTTGGTGCCAGCAACGACTATCTGTAAAACGATCGCGTCCTTTCTGATGTAGCCCACACTAAAGATTTTTATGGTAAACAAAAATATAAATATATAAGTTAAATACATAGAGAAAAATAAATAGGCCTAAGTTATAAATAAATAACTCCAGTATGGTAAAAACCTGTCCACTTTAGAGAGTTGGAAATTTAGTCATGAAGTTCATTGTTTGACGCCACCTTCTTTTGTCACCAGTTTGAATCGTTTTTTTCTCTCTCATTTAGAGTCCCAGACTGCCAGGTATGGCATATATCCGGAAAGGCCGTCTCACCGCTGCTGTGTTGGCCGGGGAAGCACACCGGAGAGAAGGGGGAGTGGGGGTGGTTCACTACCCCCCTGCAGACCGTGGAGAAGAATCCGCGGAACGAGAGGTCGTTGCAGAGCGGGAGGAGGCGCCGAGGGTCCTCTGTATAGGTAGAGCGCCGCTCCGGGGTCCAGGTTGGACATCAGGCTTTGAGGGTAGAAATAGGGCGACGGAAACATTCTCTGAAGAGCAGAGTAATTTCCAGCCTCCGCTAACAGTTCCAGTCCAACCGCCGTCTGCCTCTTCCACTTTGTTCTATTTCGACAAGAAACAGTAGATATTAGTAAGGGAAACTCTTATCGTAAAGTTCTAAATAAGTTTGAAAAGTACAGTTCAAATATTTTTATTATAGGACTCAGATTATAAAGTTTACAATTCAATCACATCTGCATGCGTAAAAAAAATGCAATTTGGGAAAACCCGTTGAAAATGCATGCACAAATAAGATACGTGGTTCAATTTAAACGAAATTAAAATTATCTTACTGGATTTAGGCCTTCCTTGTTATTAAAAACGTTAAAAAACATGTAGCATATTTTCTTAGCACAAGATACATTTTCTTTTCCATTGTGGCGTTTGAAATGCACATTTAATTTCAGTCATTAAAGTTCAGTAAGTTGGAAACATCTGTATTCAATGGGTGAATTTTCGGTTTGGGATTGTATTGGTGTCATCATGGGGTCAGAAATGTGTTTTCCACTATTTTTCAAATAAAGGTTGAAAGTGTGGCTACTCTCAGTGACGCACTTCGGTTATTCTGTTAAATCACTCCCCCGTCACTCGTATTCACGCGGAAGGGTAATCTGTCAGATTCAGATTGTCAATTGAAAAGCACTCCTCTATTAGTTAAATTATTTATAATTATAATAATTGAGTAAATGTAGTAGCGTGGGTGAATTATTGATATGGCATACATGCAACGATAGATTATTAATGCACCAAAGTGTTGTGTTTTTATATTTATTAATGTCGTTTTGCTGTCTGAATGTCAAAGCTTCATTAGGAAACCATTTGTTTTTTCCCCTCCAAAAATGATTAAAAACAAACAAATATTTCTACCTTCTTCCGTTCCGTATTTGAATCACATTGTTCAAAGTTTTAATGCAGTGCCTAATTGCCAATATTTTAATATGCTTTTTTTTCTGTTATAATTTTCTCCTTTATCGAGAAGGAATGGATGCAATGTGTGCAAGTTTTGAGAAATAAATTCGATCTATGTGACCTGGCTGCATATGTGACCAATAAGTTTGTCTGACTGACATGAGAAAATAATTCTGTCTGTAGGTGAAGAGCTGACAGGTGCACGCGCGCACACATATTCTGTTTTGGCATGAGCTCACTGCATTCATCCATTAAGCCTATATCCCACTATCAAAATACTTATCGTCCTTTTAAATAGGTTATAATTCGTGTAATTAAACTAAAGGCAACCAAGTGTGGCAGTGCTTACCTCCTGTTCTGGTACCAGGTTTTGACCTGTGTGTCTGTGAGGTTGAGGGAAGCGGCCAGCTCCATTCGGTCTTGCACGCTCAGGTACTTCTGCCGTTCGAAGCTGCGCTCGAGCTGGGCCAGCTGGTGGTCGGTGAAGGCTGTTCGCGCCTTCCTGGGTTTCTTCAGCCGAATGTGATGCGGACTGTCCCTACTACTCGAGATCTCTCGGCCTCCTTCCTCTTTCACTGCTCACAAGAATAGGACAAATATTTTATTTAACCTTTATTTGAACAGGGAGTTATGCTGAGACCACGGTTTCTTTCGTCTGTAAACTATACACAATTATAAACTGGCAGGTTCAAGCCCTGAATGCTGATTGGCCGACAGCTGTGGAATATCTGATCGTATACAACTGGTATGACAAAACATGTATTTTTACTGCTCTAATTATGTTGGTAACCACTTTATAATAGCAATAAGGCACCTCGGGCGTGTGATATATGGCCAATATACCACGGCTAAGGGCTGTGTCCTGGCACTCCGCATTGCGTTGTGATTAAGAACAACCCTTAGCCATGGTATATTGGCCATATACCACACCTCCTCGGGCCTTATTTCTTAAACATGAAACACTCAACAACAAGAACAAATATATATTTAAAATGTTCATAAAGCCTATCAAATTGATGGGTAAGATCATTAAACCAACTTTGTCTCAGCATTTCGTATTATTCTGTAAGTAAATGCAAACACTCCATTTAGGAGGATTTGTTACTTTTGGTATGGTTACATAAGACAGATGGTTTTAAGGCAAAAAATGAAAGTAGGGTGGATGGGTGGGCATTACAAATACAGTACTAGTTTGACATTTCAGCCATTTAAAAAAAAAATGAGAGGGTGAGGGGAAGGGGACTAAGTCCAGAGAGCAGTGGATCTCGTTGGGTCTAATAGTCCACAGGTTCATCACCCTCCTCGCTGAGCATCACCCGTTCGAATCTCATCACGGACAACAGCATTTTTTGCTAAAAAGCAACTTTTCAACTAATGACTACTTTTTAGCTACTTTGCAACTACTTAGCATGTTAGCTAACCCTAACCCTTCCCTTAACCCCTAGCCTAGCTAACTTTAGCGAGCTAGCTAGCTAACGTTAGTGCGCTAGCTAAAATTCATAACATATCCTATGTTTTGCATATTCGTAACATATTGTACGTTTTGCAAATTCTGACAATAATGTACATTTAGCAAATTCGGAATATATAACATGAATTTGAATTCGTAACATATCATACGAAATGGGTGCTGGACATTCACAAATGAATACCAACCATACGAAACGTAACATAGGAAACGTAACATACCATACTGAATGGAGTGTCTATGATTTAAGTACAGAATAATGCGAAATAGGCAGCAGGTAGCATAAAGCGTTGGACTATTAACCGAAAGGTTGCAAGATCGAATCCCGAGCTGACAAGGTAAAAATCTGTCGTTTTGCCCCTGAACAAGGCAGTTAACCCACTGTTCCTAGGCCGTCATTGAAAATAAGAATGTGTTCTTAACTGACTTGCCTAGTTAAATAAAGGTTTTTAAAAAAATGCTCTGAGACCAGGTTGATTAAACAGGCACGTAGGCCTATGTTAGGCCTATAAACCCATGACAGATGGGATTTAATCAAAATATAGGCCTAGCTACATTTACAAATGGACATATTTCAAAGTTTAATCTTTTTCAACATTCATATAGCCTAGTTTTGGTGATCCAATGTTGGAGGACTTTAGGCCACTCTCCATTGCGTCAAGAGATTTTATGAAGATGTAGCCTATCTAAAAAATGTATGGCCCTTATTGTTTGCACATTTTAACACATTGTTTCGGCAATGTACTGTGTGTAAGATTCCCATTTGTTATATTCTTTACTTTGCTGTTGTGTTGGGTCTTGAACTGTAATAAACCGTTTTCAGTTAATTCTCCCCCATCCCACGCGTCTCTCCAAAAAGAGGCTACACGACGTAAGAGCTCTTGCTAGCTGAATAGTTGAGTCGTCTCTCAAGAACCACAATAATCCGGCTAATTGAGCCACAAGGGAAGGGCGCCTTTCAACCGCGACCGGAGAAACTTCACAGGGCTGCGGTTAAGAGCGAAATAAAGAGCCGGCCGGCCTCGCGCGTTACAAATCTGATTAGCACTGGGACAAATTGCATCAAATCCCCAAAATATTAGGAGGCGGATTCGCTGAAATCAAAGCAGCGTACTAGTCCCTACAAGGTTTATGGAGCAGAATTGACTGCGTTGATATCAATGAGAATCTGCCACACACACACTGTATCCAAAATATAATTATGTGTTATTCATGTTCATGTTTCTTTTTGTGAACTGGGGTGAAGTCATTTACCTGCAGGAAAAACGTTAAACTCTTGCTATAAAAGATTGATGTAATAACATTGCTCACTATAGTATAAATAACATGTGGGCTTAAATAATATGACTAATATTAATCAATAGTCTAATGAATAATAACAGTAATAATAATAATAATATGAATACTAATAATATATCCTTATTATAAAACATTTTTGTCACGGCAACCTGCCATTTTCTTAAGGGGTGGATATATTTTGTGTTTTGGTTGTATAAGTTAATCAGATAAATATTTCTGCTTTGCTTTATCTTGGCCAGGTCGCAGTTGTAAATGATAACTTATTCTCAACTGGCCTACCTGGTGAAATAAAAAACACATGTATTATATGTTTAGTATCACATTTATAACCACATTTCTATTGACTAATTCCTGCAAGGAATTGACCTCGCCTATCAACGGATGACTTAGTTGTATCCAGGCGCTGCATCATTAAACTGACAATCGAGGTGACATGTATGTTATGGCTGACATGATTGGAAACCGCCAGATCTTTGATGGCATTTATCTGGAGGCGACCCTGTCATATTTACCCCAGCTTTTCTCTTGCCTCCCTGACATCAACAGATGCTTTTAAGACGTCTGCTAATGCAAGCAAATGCGTTTGAAAGGAAAAACGGGTTGACACCAAATCATTGGGGAATATCAACAGTGTGGATGTAATACTTGAAGAAAAGGCTAGTGTATTCCTTTTCAATGAACCTATATACACTGTAACTATAGCCGATAGAGCTCCTGTTGTCCAAGATAATATTGTTGGTAAACTTTCACCAAGCGATTAATCTCTATAGGGTTTACAGTCATAATAGTGTACATATCATGTTCCATATCATTTTATATTTCATTAGATACATATTAGATGGGATTCATTTTGTGCAAGCATAGATACAATACTTTCTCCCTAGTCTTCCGAGGAAAGTCAAAATGTAAAACCTTTCAAACATCTAGAGTTAAAATCACTGATATAGCAAATCAACTGCTACTGCAGGCTAGCCTAATATCTGCATGAAGCTAACACACAAATTCAGACGAGTTTAGAACAGCAGGCCTACAAAAATTCAATTTGAAACTATGTGATAAATAGGCCTAAGTGTAATTGATTTTAAAACATTATGTTTGTTTACATCAGTCTTTTACCTCTGTATTCGCTGTCTGACGACGAGTTGCTATGGATTTTGTCCATGAAGTCCTCTGCGAGCTTGGAGGCAAGTCGCCCCGTTTCTTGAGTTGGCAGGCCATTACTGGAGTATGGGGCGCAGGCGGCCAGCGGTTTGCAGTCAGCTAGAATATCTCTGATCAGAAAGGAGGAGGTGACGGTCCGCGGCTGTGACCCGGCGGAGATCTGTCCTTGTTGGAGATGAAGCGGCAGCCCGATAGCGTGAACTTGCCTCTGCGATGCCTCATCCACACACTCCCTCCTCGGCGACCGGGGAGAGGAGCAGCCGCTCTCTAGGTCTGACCTCGGGCTGAACTCCAACGGTGACCGGCACTCTCCCACCAAACTGTCCCCTTTCGACATGACCGGACTTCCAGGTCTGTGGGAAAGTAAAGAGTCGATCCCAAAGCTGGACCCATTGGTGGATGCCTCCATTGTTTACCAGCGCAACTGAGTTCTTCGAGGCCTCAACTCAAACTATCATTGGTATTCGAGGCAAGTTCAGGTTGAGCGGCGATTGCTGAGATGAGACTTTGCCTCAATTTATCCAGCTGGAAAATCCAAAGATGTTACGGAAATCACAAATATTCATCCAGGATGTTTTCTCCTCTTCTTGATTGAATCTTACAGCTGGCAAAATCTCCAGGTTATCGATGTTACATCAACCCTGCATCCAACTATGTTGTCCTAAGTACAGCACTCTTCATAAAATCGATGGAGCTTGGTGCTATTCTCTGTTGGGAAGTTTGATTGATTTTTCTGGATCCAATTATTTTATTTTTTTTTAGAAATGAAAACTCGTCGGTAAGATTTCTCAATTATTTCTCAATTTATTTCAAATATTGACAAAAAACTGCATTGATTAGAGGCAGTGGAGCGGCCTTATATCAAGGTAAATAGGCAGGCGATTCAGCACCACGTTTCAGCACCACGGACAGAGACAGCAGCGAGTGTTGCAGGTAGAATTCAAGACGTGGAAATGACGCAGCGCAAGGACACAATTGCAGAAATGTTAATCACTTAAAAAGTGGTTCGCTTGTGTGACCCGTGCGGCGCTCGATGGCAGAGGAAGGTAAAGGCATCCTGAGCCAGCATAGAGATGCAACAAGAGACTCGAAACCGGTGGGCAGCTGCAGTCGAGAAGACGTGCACTGTAAAACAGAGGTAACGCGGGTTAAATAGACATAACTGTGAACGAAAGCACAGAGATGAAACTTGAGGAAAACTCAGGAGCTAGGTTTTTAAGGACGCCCCGTCCACGTGAGTCCCCAGTGACAAGACTTCATTGGTTGAGGGGACTTTTTGGGTGCTGACGGGCTTGCGGAGAGGAAAGTGGACCCCCCCACACTCTCACTCATCCCTCCTCCTTCTCGCTCCCTTTCTTTGATTAATAAAAGAGACACTGAATTCACCAGGATACTCAGATCCAACTGTTTACATAAAAATTTCACACTATTTGCTTTCCTTACATCATTGATGAGGCTTATAATGAATGGGGTTATTATGTGGAGCTGGTAGGACTTTTCTCTCGCCTCTCCTTCAGTCAAAACTAAACAGGCTTTTAAAAAAAAAAACATTATGGGCATTTTTCCACCTTTGCATTTATTGAATCAGAATTTAGGTTAATTGGTTTTCCATCTATGTTCGAGTTGTCTTATAAATATCAAAATACTTTTATTAAGGGTGTATTTGATAACTTTTTTTCTGATTCAAAATTAATTCCGAAAGGATTTGTATATTATTATTATTATCAGCAGCATCAGCATCAGTATCAGCATCAGCATCAGTATCAGCTTCATCATGTTGTTGTTGTTTTGTTACTGGTATGAGAAATGCATATCATTATAATATTTCTTCCTATAGCCTAGATTTAATGTAGCCTGCATTCATTTCTAATGCGTCGAGGACACAGCCAGTGCTTTTTTCTTGAATTTCGAGCGTGAGCTCATTGTTAAAAAAAATATTCTGACACAAATTATGTTTTTATTTTATCGGACAACAAATGTTTTGTTGTTGCATAGGCCTATGCACCGAGAGCAAGAATTTCATACATGCATAATTAGGCCACCAAATACTACTCCATACACTTTTTTTCTGGGGGTGAACAAAGCTCCAGCATCGAATAGTCAACGTTTAGCTCATAATAAGTAGCCCAACTAATAGTAATACAATGCTAATGAGGAATAATAGTCCGAACAGCATGCGCTGAAAGGATGGCGTGACGCAAACTTTAATGTGCATGAAATGCCATTGTCTCCACTTTCGTTTTTTTTCCTCCAAAACAGTTAGCCCCACATGACTCCCCGACAGGCCGTAATAATCGAACCCCCCATGTGACCGCCAGATTGGAGGCGAGCGTCGGTCTCGACACCGGCAGGTTAGTGAATCCGCTCCCCGCTTCCATAGTGTCCTATCGCGGCTGCAAGCTGTCACATTGAGGCGGGGACAGAGATGGAAAAGAGTAACCTACATACCCATCCTAACGTTGCCTTTCTTTCCAATTTAGTCTACTTGGGCTCCGGAGGTGGGTTATGGAGATTTCATTTGAACAACTCCTGTTCCTTGCCTTTTAAAAAAATAAATAACTAAATAGCTTATTTTTATAGGTCTATCTATGTCACAACTCAAATCTGGCCTGAGTTTACAATTCTCAGATTAACAATTACATGGCTAAAATATAAAGTACATAAAATAGTAACAACAGTATGCAAAATAATTCAAGTGGAAACACATTGCTTTGGGTCTGTCTTTTGTAAAATAGTTGTCGTGATTACCTTTGTACATTTATATTTTTGAGCTACCCTTGCAAGAGTAATCTAAAGTAATTGTCTGTACACTTTCCCACTTTATCGAACAATTCCACAAGGGAATGAGACCAGACTGTAGACTTGCTTATGGTGTGCTGATCTCTTTGTCAATATGTTCCACTGCTACCACTTGTCTCTTGCAAGTGTATGGATGGTAAGGTGTACACTTCCTTTGTGTGTGTGTGTGTGTGTGTGTGTGTGTGTGTGTGTGTGTGTGTGTGTGTGTGTGTGTGTGTGTGTGTGTGTGTGTGTGTGTGTGTGTGTGTGTGTGTGTGTGTGCGTGCGTGCGTGCGTGCGTGCGTGCGTGCGTGCGTGTGTGTGTGTGAAGGTGAGAGATGTAATGCAGTGTAATGACTTGGCTGGTCAAAGGAAGCAGAGATTTTCAGTGTGTGTTAATGTTTGAGAGATCTAAAGCATACAATCACTTTCTATCACATTTCTGTCTTAAAGGGTAATACCACTCAAAAACAATATTTTGCTATTTGTTTCATTAGTTCGCTGTTGATACAGTCCCATAATGTTTTGCATGTCAGCAATCAAGTTTTCAAGATGTAGTACTTTCAACATACAGAAACTGTCACATTATGATGCGTTTTGTAAATAGGACATAATGGATGAAACAAAATGTATTTTTATTTTATGTCTTGCACACACATTTTGGGTGTTAGTCAGTTGTTTATAGTCCAAGGTTGGTGTCACAGTTGTAAGTATTGGTCAATATAGTCTGTCAATTTTCAAAACTGATTAGGTTTATGTAACTAATAATATGTGCATAACAAATGGTTTCCTCACACTGTAGAAAGTGCAGCTGAAATGAAGAATATTTATATCTAGACTAGCAACGTGGTCTCATGACAATTCGTATTATTCTGTACGTAAATATGTGACAGTACATTTAGTATGATATATTACGTTACATTAGGTTATATGAATGGAATAGCAGTTGTACAATATCATACAAATTATAGGATGTATAGTATCATACCTCTTACCCTGCCGTGCAATAGCATACAAATTGGATGACCTAACTTTATATCTTTCTCTGAGACAAGGTTGCTTGTTAAGCATAACAACAAAGGAGAATTACTGGGAGAATTTAATTTGGCGGTTAAGGGAACTAATGACAAAGGTTAGGATAATCAACAAACGTAAAAGGTTAGGAAAACTAAAAGGACAAAGGTTAGGAGAATTTACGTAGCAGGTTAGGTGAATTGGGTTAAGTTTAGAATAACAGTTAGGGGAAGAGTTAGCTAATATATGACTCAAACACTCAACCTTTGGATTGCTAGATGGTCAAGGATTACACCCATCCATCCTCCCTAACCAACCTTCCTACTTTAGTTTCTTTATAAAGTAACTAGTAGGTATCATAGGTCTTGGAGTTTCTCAGAAAAACATAAAGTATGTTTCATATGGCTCTGAGGCCAGGTTGTCACTTATGTTAATATTTTCTTTCTGGACACTTACTAATTTCTGCTGCTAGAAATCCCTGTCCAGGCATCCCGTGTGGCGCAGTGGTCTAAGGCACTGCATCGCAGTGCTAGATGTGCCACTAGAGATCCTGGTTCGAGATCCTGGTTCGGCCACGACTGGGCCATGGGGCGACGCACAATTGGCCTAGCGTCGTCTGGGTTAGGGGAGGGTTTGGCCGTCAGGGATGTCCTTGTCCCATAACTGTGATCACGCTCTAGCAACTCCTGTGACTCTCTTTCCGGGCGCATGCACGCTGACACCGTCAACAGGTGTACGGTGTTTCCTCCTACACATTGGTGTGGCTGGCTTCCGGGTTAAGCAGGCATTGTGTCAAGAAGCAGTGCGGCTTGGTTGGGTTGTGTTTCGAGGACGCACGGCTCTCGACCTTCCCCTCTACCGAGTCCGTACGGGAGTTGTAGCGATGAGACAAGACTGTAACTACCAATTGGATACCACGAAATTGGGGAGAAAAATGGGTAAAATAAACAAAAAATAAATAAAAAAACAACAATAAGAAATCCCTGTCCATTGTGAGTAATAACACCTACAGGGGCTCCCATTCACTCTGGGCAATGTGTGAAAAACAATATGGTGATTTTTATTTATTCATTCGATTGGATGTGTGTTAAATATATATCTAGATTTGTTTTGTAAAATACGTGTCGTCTTTGGATAAACTTTGGCATCTCTATCATTTTGGGACATTGAGTAAAACATGGCTTTCGATAGGAGATATATAAAAAAGATGACTTCACGCAAACAAACAGCATAAAAAAAACATCAGGATTGGCACATCCAGACCAGTCAGGGATGCAAATGATGCACCTTAAAAAGCCATCAGGTATGGGACTTGACAGACAATAATGAGAATCGCTGAATCTTTTATAAGGTTAACACTCGTATTTCCCAGTCAGCTGTCACACAAGAAACAATTTAGCACAAGTATGCGGACGAAATAAACCTTCATCGTCTCATTAAAGCTGACAGGGCCCAGGACCGGCAGCTCTCAGCGCCAGGCAGCGCCACCTCATTTTGTGTTGGTAATTTGCAGCAGAGACAGACCTCTCTCCACCAGAAAGAGAGGCAGAGAGAGGGGAGGTAGAAATGACAAGGAAAGCAATAGCGAGGGAGTGAGGGGAATGGCAGAGGCTCTTGGAGCGAGTGCAGAAGAAAGGGGAGGAAGGATGGAAGGAGGTAGGGAAGGTGGGAATATGGCTAGCTCACCAGGAGTCTGATTCTCCTTTAATTGGAAGCATTGGGCATTGTCAACTGACGATTCTCAGCCACTCATGACAGGTAGAGCCGTCAGAATGATAACCCACTTGTCAGTGCAAAAGACCAATAAAAACAAACCACTTTTGATTTAATTGGAGAGGCCTAGTCTGTATGTGTGTGTCAGAGAGAGTGAGTGAGTGGATCGCTGGAGGGCAGGGGTAAGGGGTGCATGTGTGTACAGTTTGGTGTCTGTAAAATAAATCATCACTCTAGCCTTCAGTAGCACTTCCTTCATCACCTCGCTGCCGCTCTCTCATCCTTGGCTAGGCAGGAGCCAGGGAAGAGCGAGGGGAGAGCCAGGGGAGAGCCAGGGGAGAGCCAGGGAAGAGCGAGGGGAGAGCGAGGGGAGAGCCAGGGGAGAGCCAGGGAAGAGCGAGGGGAGAGTGAGGGGAGAGCCAGGGGTTAGCCAGGGAAGAGCCAGGGGAGAGCCAGGGAAGAGCGAGGGGAGAGCCAGGGGTTAGCCAGGGAAGAGCCAGGGGAGAGCCAGGACCAGTATCGGTGCGTGGGTGAGGATGTAGTTTTGAGGTTTTGATGTTGGTGTGCTGTGCCTTTTTTTCTCCACACATAGTGTTGTGTGTTCCTTCCAAACAACTCAACTGTAGTTTCATCTGTCCACAGAATATTTTGCCAGTAGCGCTGTGTAACATCCAGGTGCACTTTTGCAAACTTCAGACGTGCAGCAATGGTTTTTTTGGACAGCAGTGGCTTCTTCCGTGGTGTCCTCCCATGAACACCATTCTTGTTTAGTGTTTTACGTATCGTAGACTCATCAACAGAGATGTTAGAATGTTCCAGAGATTTCTGTAGGTCTTTAGCTGACAGTCTAGGATTCTTCTTAACCTCATTGAGCATTCTGTGCTGTGCTCTTGCAGTCATCTTTGCAGGACGGCCACTCCTAGGGAGAGTAGCAACAGTGCTGAACTTTCTCCATTTATAGACAATTTGTCTTACCCATGGACTGATGAACTTTTGTAACCCTTTCCAGCTTTATGCAAGTCAGCAATTCTTAATCTTAGGTCTTCTGAGATCTCGTTAGTTCAAGGCATGGTTCACATCAGGCAATGTTTCTTGTGAATAGCAAACTCAAATTTTGTGACTGTTTTTATAGGGCAAGGCAGCTCTAACCAACATCTCCAATATCATCTCATTGATTGGACTCCAGGTTAGCTGACTCCTGACTCAATTTGCTTTTGGAGAAGTCATTAGCCTTGGGGTTCACATACTTTTTCCAACCTACACTTTGAATGTTTAAATTATGTATTCAATATAGACAAGAAAAATGCAATCATTTTTGTGTTATTAGTTTAAGCACACTATGTTTGTCTATTGTTGTGACTTAGATGAAGATCAGTTCAAATTTGATGACCAATTTATGCAGAAATCTAGGTAATTCCAAAGGGTTAACATACTTTTTCTTGCCACTGTATGTGTTGTGATAATTGTGTTGTTTGCTCTATAACTTGTTAGTTCATATGCCTTGACAGTGTGATATATATACCTAAGGCCGAGGCAATAAGAAGACACAGTGGCAGAATAAATTCAACTACACTTTAGTTTCCTCATAAAACCGGAGAGCAACATCTTTCCAGTGAAGTCCACAAAACATATTGAATGTAACAAACAGTTACATGACCTACAGCATGGTCAAGCAAGGTCATGTTTCTGACATTTTTGGACTACTTAAGAACTATTAATTTAGAAGCACAGAGAGTTACCACAAGTTGCAAAAGAAAACAGGCGCTCCCTCCACTATTCCAGCATCATTTCAACATCATCTAATCACCTGTGCCTAGTCTAATACAGTGATAACTAAAAGATACGAACAACTATTTAGTCCAATGATGTGGCTGTCAATGATTCTGATTGCTGTGTGTGTGTGTGTGTGTGTGTGTGTGTGTGTGTGTGTGTGTGTGTGTGTGTGTGTGTGTGTGTGTGTGTGTGTGTGTGTGTGTGTGTGTGTGTGTGTGCGTGCGTCCGTGCTTGCAAGTAGAAAAAAACATGTTGCCTCAACATACATGTAGAGAAACGCCAATGCCATCCTCCTCTTTCATGTTGCCTAAATGGTCTATGACTCTGTCATGCAGTACACGCTTTTAGATTTTGTTGTCCTAGGCTACCTGGCTAAAATGCTTGCTCGCTAGCCTAACTTTCTTTCATGGGCAACGATGCCCCAGGCCAGCTAGTTATCATTAGCCTAATACATCTAGCTACATGATTGGATCAGAATCGCCATTATAATCATTTGCCAGTACCACAAGTACAAATCCCTATCTCCATCCATGGCTAATTGAGGAAAGAGCTGATTTGAGCTAGCTAGCTAGCCACTTGAGGACAACAAGATACAACAATTCAATGACGTTTGGCTTCCTATGTGATTGGTGTGAAGCCAAAGCCAAACCGGCTTCCCTTTACACTTTTTTGGTGCACCAGGAGCTCACTCAGTTTAGCTCAACGCTGATTGGCTATTATTTTATATATTTTTTTATCAAGAGAGGCCAAATACTCGCTGGCTTCCCTTGGATTCAATGCTATGGGTAGCAACAACATCATATTATTTTTGACCAGACAGCATCAGATAGATGGGCTACACATACTGAGACACAGGGGCGCTGTTTTGCTCGCTCAGGTGCTTTCTCCGGTGAGAAACATTCAGTCTCTTGCGAATTGAAGGACATTTATGAAACACAGATACGAAAGATACATAATAATGTATGTTTTTTTCTTGGTACATTTTTTGGGGGGAGCCTGGTTGCCCTCGGCATCCATGATTGCACACCAGCCAGGGGAGAGCCAGGGGAGAGCCAGGGGAGAGCCAGGGGAGAGCCCTGGGAGAACGAGGTGGTCAGTAGCCGCTGGCCTCCCAGGGCGTCAGAGTTAAAGTAGGAGGGACAGGGTTTGATTCAGGCCCAGGGGACTCCTGGCCCGGGGTTGTGCCATCAGAGCAGAACTCCATGAGTGGTTCCTTTCTACCATAGTTCCATATCAACACTTCTATCTCA